>NC_058132.1:575270087-575361342 GCF_016433145.1 Gracilinanus agilis
TGAATGGAGGAAGAGGAGGGATGGAGGAGGAGGAGGATGAATGGAGGAGGAGGAGGAGAAGTAGAAGGAAGAGGAGAAGTAGGAGGAGGAGGAGAAAGAGGGGAAGGAGGAGAAGAAGAAGGAGGAGGAGGAGGAGGAGAAGAAGTAGGAGGAGGAGGAGAAAGAGGGGAAGGAGGAGGAAGAGGAAGGAGAAGGAAGCAAGTATAGTATGTTGTTTTGGTTTGTATATGAACTTTATCAGTTCTTTATCTGAAGGCAAATGGAATTTTTCTTCATGAGTCTGCATTTATCTGGGATCATAATATTGCTAAGAACAACTAAATCATTCATAGCTATTCATAAAAAAAAATATTGTCACTCTGTACAATGTCCTGGTTCTGCTCACTTCCCCTTGCATCATTTCATGTAAATCTTTCCAGATATTTCTGAAATCATCCTGCTCAACATTTCTTTAGCAAAATAGTATTACATCACAATCATATACCTCACCTTCTTCAGCCATTTCTACTTGATGGACAACTCCTCTACCAAATCTTTGCTACCACAGAAAGAACTACAATAAATAGTTTGGGGCAAATAAATCCTTTTCACTTTATGTAATCCCTTTGGCATACATACTGGTAGTGGTATTGCTGTATCAAAGGATATGTACAGTTTTGGAGTTCTTTGGGCATAGTTTCAAATTGCTCTCCATAATGGTTAGATCAAGTCATAATTTCACTAACAATACATAAGTGTTCCAATTTTCCCATGTCCTATTTTACTTTCATCATTTTCTTTTTATGTCATATTGGCTAATCTGATAGGGGTGAGGGAGCACCTCAGAGTTGTTTTAATTTGCATCTCCAATCAAGAGTGATTTAGAGAATTTTTTTCATCATAAAAATTATCCAGCTTACATCCAATAATATTCTCAATCTCTTGTTTTGTGGCTTGTTCAATTTATTTTTTTTTTCAAATGGGACTGTTTACATATTCTATATTCTCCTATTAATCTCTGAGTTAGATATTTATAAATATCCATTCATTTCACTTAGATTATAAAATTTATTAGTATAAAGTTGAATAATATAACTATTAATAATTGCTTTAATTTCTTCTTCATTGGTGTTGAATTCACTCTGATACTGATAATTTGATTTTCTTCTTTCCCTTTTCAACCAAAATAACCAATATTTTCTCTACTTTATTGTTTTTTCATAAAACCTTCAATTATTTATTAGATTTATTAATTATATTTATTTATAATTCAATTGTTTTCTTACCTTCAGTTTTATTTTTCTTACCTTTTATTTTCAAATTTTCCAATTTGGTGTATAATTGGGGATTTTTAATTTATTATTTTTATTTTTAATTGCATGCCCACTTTATTGATCTATTTTTTCCTGTAGTTTATAGGTATAATAACTTGGAAATATAAAATCTCCCATATTCCTTACTTTGGCAGTATCCCATTATTTTTGGTATTTTTTTCATTGTCATTCTCTTCAATTAAATTACTAATCGTTTCTTTAATTTGTTCTCTGACCAATTTAATCTTTAAATTACATTATTGAATTTACAATTAATTTTTTATCTGTCTTTCCATAGTTCTTTAATGGATATATTTTTATTGTATTATAATTTGGAAAAGGTGAACCTAATATTTCTTCTTTTTTGCATTTGTTTGTGAGGTTTTGTACCCAATGAGTGGTCAGTTTTTTTGTTGGTGTCACTATGTAAAAGATATATTTTTTCTAGTCCCATTTGCTTTTTTCCAGAAGTCTATTATGTCTAACTTTTCTAAAATTCCGTTCACATCTTTAACTTATTGTTTATTATTAATTAGATTTATTTAGTTCTTGGAGGTGAAAATTGAGGTCGCCCCATTTTGGTTTTGCTAATTCTTTTTTGTAAGTCATTTAACTTTAACTATTTGGTTGCTATAGCATTTGGTACACATGTGTTTAGTATTGGTGTTTTTTCATTGTCTATGGTATCTTTAGCAATATATAATTTATTTTCATTTTTCCTTTTTTAATTTTTATTTTGAATATTTACCCATCGTTACATGTTTCATGTTCTTTCCCTCTCCCCCAAACCCCCTATACCCTGACACCTGTAGCCAATACACAATTCCAATGGGTTTTACATGTATCATGGATTAAAACCTAATTCCATATATTGATAGCTGGACTAGAGTTACCGTTTAGTGTCTACATCCCCAATAATATTCCCATCAGCCCATGTGTTCAAGCAGTTGTTTTCCTTCTGTGTTTTTACTCCCACAGTTCTTCCTCTGAATGTGGCTAGTTTTCTTTCTCATAAGTCCCTCAGCATTGTTCTGGATCATTGCATTGCTGCTAGTAGAGAAGTCCATTATGTTCAATTATGCCATAGTGTATCAGTCTCTGTGTACAATGTTCTCCTGGATATGCTCTTTTCACTCTGCATCAATTCCTGGAGGTCTTTCCAGTTCACGTGGAAATTCCTCCAGTTCATTATTCCTTTGAGCACAATAGTATTCCATCACCAATAGATACCACAATTTGTTCAGCCATTCCCCAATCAAAGGACATTCCCTCAATTTTCCAATTTTTTGCCACCAAAAATATTAAATTTAAATATAAATATTTTTGTACAAGTCTTTTTCTTTATTATCTCTTTGGGGTATAAACCAAGCAGTGCTATGGGTGGATCTCAAAGCAGATACTCTTTTAAAGCCCTTTGGACATAGTTCCAAATTGCCAACCAGAATGGTTGGATCAATTCACAACTCCATCAGCAATGCATTAATGTCCCAATTTTGCCACATCCCCTCCAACATTCCCCACTTTCCTATGCTGTCAAGTTAGCTAATCTGCTAGATGTGAATTGGTACCTTAGAGTTCTTTTGATTTGCATTTCTCTAATTATAAGACAATTAGAACACTTTTTCATGTGTTCGTTGATAGTTTTGATTTCTTTATCTGAAAATTGCCAATTGGAAAACAATAGGGGACAGATTGGGTCTAGATGAACATCTCACATGCTCTACCTAGATAAATTCGGAATGGGTGAATGACTTGAATATAAAGAAGGAAACTATAAGTAAATTAGGTGAACACAGAATAGTATACTTGTCAGATCTCTGGGAAAGGAAAAAAAAAGATTTTAAAACAAAGCAAGAGTTTTAAAAACTACAATATGTAAAATAAATAATTTTGATTACTTTAAACTAAAAAGGTTTTGTACAAAAAAAAAACAATGCTGCCAAAATCAGATGGGAAGCAAAAAATTGGGAAAAAATCTTTATAACAAAAAACTTGGACAAAGGTCTAATTACTCTAATATATAAGGAGCTAAATCAATTGTGCAAAAAATCAACCCATTCCCCAATTGATAAATGGGAAAGGGACATGAATAGGCAATTTTCAGATATAATTTCTTTTCTTATTTATTTTAATTAGAAAAACTTTTGCTTTAGCTTTGTCTGAGATCATGATTGCTATCATTACATTTTTTTTCCTTTAGTCAAGGCATGGTAGATTCTGCTCCAGCCCTCACTTTAGCTCTGTTATCTCTGTTTCAAATATGTTTCTTATTGAAGAAATATTGTAGGATTCTAGTTTTTGATAAATTTTGTTCTCTGCTTCCACTTTTTTGGTGAGTTTATCTTGATTCACACTATAGTTCTGATAATTAATTGTGGCTTTCCCTCCATCTTACTTTTACCCTATTTATTCATCTCTTTCTCTCTTTTTTCACTCTGTCTCTCATAATAAGTGGTTAACTTTTGAGCTTCATTTCCTCACACCCATTTTCCCTCCTATAAGGCTCCCTCACCCCCTTCTCTTATCTCTGTCCCTTTTTACTTTCCCATAGGGTAACAGATTTCTATATACAACTGAATGTGTGCTATTTCCTCTCTCGGCCAAATCTGGTGTGAGTAAGGTTCAAACATTGCCTGTCACCCTTCCATCTTCCCCTTTTTTATGCATCTTTTATTTGAGATAATTTACCCCACCCCATTTCTTGCTTCTTTTTTCTCCCAGTGAAGTCCTCTTCTCATCTCTTAATTTTTGGGAGATTTTAAAAATACAATTCCCTTTGTAATTAATTCATAGTTATGTATGTCTATGTAGATTCCTTCTAGTTGCCCTAATATTTACAGAGTTCCTAAGAGTTTCAAGTATTATCTTCCCAGATAAGAATATAAACAATTGTTTTATTGAATTTCTTACAATTTCTCTTTACTATTTCCTTTCTTATGCTTCTCTTGAGTCTTCCATTTAATTGTCAAATTTTCTATGTTCTTCTGGTCTTTTTATTAAGGATATTTAAAAATTCTCTATTTATTTCATTAAATATCAGTTTTCCCCTGAAGGATTATACTCATTGGTGCTATACTAAAAATTATCTTTCTGCCATGGTGGGTAATACACACTTTATCAGTCTCAGTCTCTGCATCAAATGAGTACTAGTTGGACAGACTGGCAGATGAACATGGTGAATCCAAGCAAGTGCTTAAGTTGTATCCAATTTCCCTTTTTACTCTAGTTGTGTATTGTTTCGGGACACAGTGACCAATGCTGTGGTCACAGCTGTAGCAAAATTCTGCCTTTTAATTTTCTGTAATATAAGGAGAGGCAAGTAGAGGAGCATTGAATATTATTGTTAAGTCTGCAGTTCTACCTAATTTAGCTTGCTGCTGCTTGATGAATGTTGAGTTAGGAGACTTGAAGCTAGGTCCTGAAGGAACATAGATTGGTGATCCTTTCTGTTACTTCATTGAGTTTTTTACCACATTACAATTTTGGGTTTCTTAGACCACAGAGAGAACTTTTGCATATAATTCTCATTTTAGAGTGTTAATTAGCATAACCGTTGGATAAAATATCTAATCCTTCATTTTGCTGATCGCATGACCTGAAATTACTTAAATGTGTTTGGAATTTCTATCATTATTCAAGGAGCATGGACTAGATTTCTAGAATATTTTTCCCATTAAATTATACTTTTGCCCTAGTCCATACCCCTTGGACAAGACTACTCTGATACAGAAAAATTTAGGCCATCTGAAAGCTATTTGATCAGTCACTAAAAGACAGAATAAAAATAATTCTTCCATCAAATTTTATATCTTGGGGGGTGGCAGAGTCTAAATATCACTATAAAAACTAATTTATTAATGCTCTTATAAAGAATATCCTGGTGGACTAACTCCAAAACAACAAACATTCTCTGAGTATAGACGTGGCCACTTAGATGACAGTATAATTTAGGGCATTATTATTGCTTTATAACAATAATTCTCTCACACAAGGTGGCCTATTTAAAATACTTTCCTGCTCCTTTAGTTCCTCAGTTCTCTGGCCAGTACTGGTAGTTGAGAACTTCCACACTTGGGTTATGGGATCGTTTTTGGTAGCTTGGAACCCAAATTCTGAAAAGAGAGTAGCAGGTAGTGTAATCTTAAGCCTTCTTCAAACCCAGACACTTTTCCTAGCCCTTTTCCTCTATTCCTTCCTCTCCCTTACTAAGCTTATACCCCTGGAGTGATGCTTCAATAGTGTCTGTCTGTCAGAGATGGCCTCTCTGGACCAAGATCTCCATGGCACTGGAGTAACGGAGATGGATCTGGGGTATATAGTCTGGTTTTGTTGTGTCCCTCTGTTAGATTCTTGTGACAGAACCTTTGGTCAACTATGTATAGCTTAGCTGTGGACAGTTTGAGAAGCAAAATTGGTGAAAAAATTTAGGGGTTTGTTTTTGCTTTCTTTTGGATTCTGGGTATCCTAAATCTTGGAGACAGTGAAGATTGCTTTATCTTTGGCACACTATTTCTCTCCTTTAAAGTTTTGAATGTTTGGATTTCAGAGAAAATATCTAGTATGCCATCTTATTAATCACATGGCCAAAAAGTAAAAGATTTAAAATTACTCACAGATAGTTTTGAGTAATTAAGATGCTTAATGGAAATATACACATTTTGTTATGTTTGTTTATGAATCCAAATATGCAGGTGGAGAACGTGTATTTATTATGAGTTTACTGTATCAAATTCACATATTAGAATGATCGCATATGTATAAAAGTTTATATTTGAATACATTTGTTACATACATGTATTATATGTCTATATATTCACATTTACATTTATAACTATGGGCTTTATGCAATTAATATTGCATCCTTGCAAATGTTTTTATTTGTTTACAGAGGGAAAACTATTTTCCCCTGAGAGATATTTATCTCTTGGGCTTGACTAAAATATGAAAATACAAAGTTTAAAATTAGTCCATTAGTCTTAGATTTCCTCATATATGATTTTTCTCAGGGGTTTCATAGTTCTACAATTAAAATGTATGCTTCATTGCTTTCCTCAGTATTTTCACTAATTATAAATTCTGCTGAGTATAAACTGTGGCTAAGATATGCTCACTTAGCAAATGCATCCAAGCTGAAATCTAAAAAAGGGTGTAGGACATTGTTCTGCTAGTCACTGATATTTCCTCCAAAGATAATCAAGTTTCCAATCAGTTGCTAAGGCCCCATTTCTCAAGCTGTGGTATACGTTGCTAAATTTTCTAAACTTTGGTTTTCATTCATTTGACCTCCCTTAGTAAAAATTTCTATCGTAGGAATCCCAAACCTTACTGGCAAATACTTATAATGGAAGAAAGAAAGAAATGCATTCATTTCTGACTCTGAACAAGATGTGTCTATGTATGTATGTTTGTGTGTGTGAAAGAGAGAGAGAGAGAGAGAGAGAGAGAGAGAGAGAGAGAGAGATAGAAATAGAGAGAGAGAGAGCATACATACATATGAAATTTAAAAAAAAAGAGGGGCTCAGCAATAATAAATACCTCCATTCCTCCTTGGACATTTTTTCTCATGTTTTTTGACTCACAAAGCAACAAGTTTGTTAAGACATCCAAACTTTCAGGCCCCTAAATAAAGTGTTTTAGAACACATTTTCTCAAGAGATTAAAAATCTGAAGACCTACGTTCTTATCTCAGCTCTCAAACTAGCTCAATTAAGCCATTTTGTCTATCTAGGCTTTGCTTTCCTTATAGGTAAAATGAGGAAATTAGGGTAGGCAATTGAACAATCCCCTTCTAGCTGCAACATTCTGAAATGAACAACTGTAGACAGCAGACACCACAGCATATAACTGAATGTTTAAAAACGAAAACAAATGGACAATATCAAAGAAATAGCTTAGGAGATTAGAATATTTCGTATGATCCCAAATTTGGAGCTGGCAAAACCTTAAAGACAATCATATAAATTGAAGCTTCTGTAGGTTAAATGGTTGGATCAGTTCATATAGGCAATCAGTGACTAGGATTTAAACTTTGATCCTTTGAGACCCATCTATAACCTTTTGCACTATATACATCCCTCATAAGTCTTGAAGGCAATTAGTGTTAATATAAGATGAAGTGTCAAATAAACATTTGAGCTTAAGATCAAGAGGCCATGTTATATTAAATAGCAGAATAGATTCAGCATCAGGAGCCTGGATTCAAAGTTAACTTTTTACATTTACTGGATTTATTACTAAGATAAATCTCTTAACTTCCTGAGCCACAATTTTCTGAAAATAAGGATAATAATAACTTCAGCACCTACCTAATAGGGCTGAAATAAGAAATATACATAAAACAGCTTGGTTACATATTGAATATAGTGATGGACTTGGGATCAGAAAGACCTTCTTAGATACCCATTAGCTGTATATTTGGAAACTCACTTAACCCCTTTCTGCCTAATTTTGGTCATTCTTAAAATTAGGAGAGAATTATCACATCCTCTCCAAAGGGTTCTTATAATGAGAAGTAATTGAAATTGATACATTATATTTATAAATTTCAATTATTAATATAACAAATTCAGTTATTAATATTGCTCTATTATTTTTACTGACTTAAACATTGTAATTTCTTTCAATTGTCAATCTATCTAACTGTATAATCTTTAAGTAAATGTTTCTGCATCTTATTCATGATATTTTCATAAAGTACCAAATGCTTTTTCAAATTTTATCATTATACTTAATTTAAGTGCTCCCAAAACACTCATTTTTCTAAAGCATATTTGCAAAGTCACCAAGTTTTCAAATTTTTTTTCTTTTAATTTAGAAAGGGTATCCTATTTCCAATTTCCAGTTTCCCAATATTTCTTCAATTCCTTAAAGACTATAAAAAATTTAATAAATTATTTTCAATTATTTTCTCTGTAGTGTATCCCAGTGATGTTGAATGTATTTTTTCTCGACTTAATACTTCATACTTAAATATTTTAAATAATTTAGGTTCTTTCATACTAGATTTTCACTTATTTTGGATTTCAATTCTTATTCTTATTTCATTTTCAGTTATACCATATTATGTCTTAAGAAAATAATTTGTTTCTTTTGAGTATGTGGAGACATTTTATTATATCCACAACTTTTAATATATTCATATAATATAATATATGATACATTCATTTTGACACAAAAGAAACTTCCCAATAAATACCTCACATAATGGTACCTGAAATCATTAGTTTATCAGCTGTCAACTAAAAGAAAGAATGTATCTTCTAGATGTTATAGGTATTAAAATTAATTGCCAAATTTGACTTTTATTGTATTGCTCTTCATTGCTTTTATTTTTACTTATTTATTATTATTTATTCTTATATTGATTATTCTTTTATCATCTTTCTTCATTCTATATTTATTTTTATCAATCCAGTCAAGTTTTTCATACCTGCAATTCCTTAGAGAGCAGAAATGTTCCAAATATAACGTTTATTTTAATTTTTTCACTCATTTGGCACCCATTGAACACATATTTTGGTTCTAGCTTTTGTTATCACAAGTAATTCTAACATTAATACTTTAACATATACAAATACTTTAACATATATGATCCATTCCTCAATGTCCATAACATCCTTAAGTTAAAGTCTCAGTGTCATAATACCTTTGTCCAAGACTACAAACAATTTTATTGTCTTTTTTAATATAATTATAAGTTGTCCCCTCTTTGTAATAATGATATAGTAGTTTTAAGATTTTAAACTTTTTAAAATCAATCATGAGCTAACTTTCATATCTATTATTTTTAATTAAAATTATTTTTCCTGAAATTTAAAAAAACTGTCTAACTATACAAGAACTATCTTTCTTGTCTACCATGAACTTGAAAGAGGCATGGCTATTTTCTTTTAACTTTCCCTTTCATATATTTCAATAAGCTCTTTTTAAAAGAATTCATTCCAAATACAACTCTTCTCTGCAAGATGAATATATCAAGAAAGTAATGCAAGAACTATGCCCCCAGCTGCCCAAAAGTATGATGAACGTGATTTCTGAATTGTATTCACTTTGAAATTAAGGTCATTGTCTCATTTATCATTGAATCTCCTTCAGTCCTAAGAAAAAAAGTTGTTTATATACTATAGGAACTTAATAAATTTTACACATAGGGAACCAAAGGAGTTTTGCTCCAGGGAAAGAGGTTTTGACATTGCCAGTCCTATACTTTGACATCCTTTGACATCTAAGGGGAAGATAGACTAGAGAGCCCATAACTACATGTAATGTAAGATTCTTTGTCGTTTGTTTTGTCTTCATCAATTTTTCCCAAAAAATATGCATGGAACATGGTAGACAAATTATGCCAATAAGTGAATACATTTTTCTACACTTCCAAATTAGGTAATTCATCAGCTAAATCTTGCTCATTCTTATGACCAATCAATCTGCTTTCCAAAAAAATATATACTTTTATTGATGCCTTTTGTTTTTAAAATATAGTCATTCTGAGACATATTGTAATAAAAGGCTAATAAAGTAAAGGTAAATAGGGGGTTTAGGTCCTTTGGTGGGAAAGGAGGGTGCAATAGTGGATTGGGATGGTAAGAAGAGATGTAAGGGAATGGCTGAGTTTAAGAAAATAGAGGGCAAGGCAGTATAATGAATGGTAAGGGAAATGATGAGGTAATCAGGGGAGGCAGCTGCAACAGGGAGACACTCAGACTTGAGAGAGAGGTTACTGGGGAAGGAAGGCTGGACTCTTCCAGGGAAAATGATACTTTCTACAGATACAAAGGTTGGGGCCAGTCAGAAGTGGTTTGAATCTGACTAAAGGGCTTTCTAGTCAGTTTCTCAAGTCCACAAAGAAGGAGTCCCAAGGCTCCTCCCTGTCAGTGAAACTGAAGGGTTTCCAGGAGGAAGTATAGAGACAACTACTTCCTCCCAAGATGGACACCTCCAGCTTCCCTCAGAAAAATAAAGAGAATTATTCCTTCCCTCCTTCAACCCTCACTTATCGTCAAGCCAGTGATTTAGCAAAGGGTTTGATTAGGTAATATGGAGTTTATTAAAGTTTCAGGGTTGATTATAAAAGAGAGAGGAGTTCAAGGTTTCCCTAACAGCACCTAGGCAGAAGCTCAAGGTGGGGGAGGGTCACAGGAATGGCTTGGTCTGAGAAAGAGCCTGCTCTCTCTCAGTCAGGGAAGTTTAGGGAGTACTAAAACAATAAAGCAGGGGATTGTTTGTTTCAAGGGTAAGCCCTACTTGTCTATGGGGAACTAAATCCTCAAAGTCTAATTGCTACAACTCAAAAATCCACCCTTCTTCCAAAGCCCACAGGAAAATCAGGAAGGTAATAGGGGAATGATATAGGGAAGATCAGGGAAGGTCCAGAGAAGTTAGCTAAGCTCCAAATGTCCAAAGACAAAAGCACAGATTCAAGGCAAGGTTTCAGCCCCAAGGCAGAGCCCAGTTCACTCCTCTACTCTTCATAAGCTTCTGGGACCAACTGCCCTTTGTCAGAGATTTAAGGCTGGCTAACTGCCAGAAGTTCTACAGTTAGGTTTTGCAAGGGTAAATGCCTTGATTGCATCTCTGCATTACATCATCCCTTACCTACCACCAAAGGGACTACTTTTTATGTGTGTGTTATGTGCACTTTTATTTATTTTTTATTTTTTGAGAAAAATTTTCCATGGTTACATGATTCATGTTCTTTCTTTCCCCTTCAACCCCCCAACACGCATTTCCACATATGTTAAAATTTTCAGTTTAACATATGTCATCTATCAAGATTTATTTACATATTATTGATATTTGCATTGGTGTGGTGGTTTTAGGTCTACATCTCCAATCATGTCCACATCAACCCATGTGTTCAAGCAGTTGTTTTTCTTCTGTGTTTCCACTCCTGTAGTTCTTCCTTTGAATGTGGGTAGTGTTCTTTTCAATAAATCCCTCAGAACTGTCCTGGGTCATTGCATTGCTGCTAGTACAGAAGTTAATTACATTGGATCTCACTGCTTGTTCCAATGATGTTCTCTGCTGACCCAGGGTCCAGGATGTTGGTACAGTCCACCAACTCCACTGAGTCACTCCAATAGGCTGTCTATCAGTCTCTGTGTACAATGTTCTTCTGGCTCTGCTCCTTTCACTCTACATCAATTTTTGGAGGTCTTTCCAGTTCACATGGAATTCCTCCAGTTCATTATTCTTTTTAGCACAATAGTATTCCATCATTAGCATATACCACAATTTTTTTCAGCCATTCCCCAATTGAAGGGTATACCCTCGTTTTCTAGTGTTTTTCCACCAAAAAAAGTGCAGCTATAAATATTTTTGTACAAGTCTTTTTCCCTATGATCTCTTTGGGGTACACACCCAGCAATGCTATGGCTGGATCAAAGGACAGGCATTCTTTTATTGCTCTTTGGGCACAATTCCAAATTGCCATCCAGAATGGTTGGATAAATTCACAACTCCACCAGCAATGCATTAATGTCCCAATTTTGCCACATCCCCTCCAACATCCCCTCCAACATCCATTACTCTCCCCTGCTATCATTTTAGCCAATCTGCTGGGTGTGAGGTAGTACCTCAGAGTTGTTTTGATTTGCATTTCTCTAATTATTAGAGATTTAGAACACTTTCTCATGTGCTTATTAATAGTTTTGATTTCTTTAGACTGAAAATTGACTATTCATGTCCCTTGCCCATTTATCAATTGGGGAATGGCTTGATTTTTTGAACAACTGCATTAGTTCCTTGTATATTTGAGTAATTAGACCTCTGTCAGAGTTTTTTGTTATAAAGATTTTTTCCCAGTTTGTTGTTTCAAAGGAACTATTTTTTGTAACAAAGGAAAAAAAAAGTAAAACCAACATTGACCATCTCTAAGAAAACCTGAAAAGTGCAATTCATGTATTTCACCACTTCAAGGTCCAAAGAAGAGAGGTGCATTTTTAAAAATCTCATGTTTGAGGCCAAGTATGGTCATTATAATCATATAGTCCTCAGCATTATTTTAATATTTTTTCTCTGTACAATGTGATAATGCCTGCAAATATTGTTTTTCTTGGTTCTCCTTTATTCTATATCAGTTCACTCATCTTTTATTCATATTTGCAGTAGAGTGATCTTTGAACATCAAAATCCTAATTATATCCCCATCGAACTTCTTGATTGATCATGTGTTTTCTTCTACATTTCTGCTCCCACAGTTCTTTCTCTGAATGTGTATAGCGTTCTTTCTCATAAGTTTCCTATATAGTCCTGGGTTTTGATGTTCAAATATCACTCTACTGCAAATATGAATAACATGGAAATATATTTTAACCATGATACATGTATAACCAAGTGGCATTGCTCTTTCACTCTGTGAGTGGAGAGGGAAGTGGGGTGGGAAAAAACATGAATCGTGTAACCATGGAAAATATTCTAAATAAAATAAATTAAACAAGGGGAAAAAAAGAAAAGTACTAAGGGAACTCCCTTCCATCTCAGTTGTTTGCTCTGGGTCATGAAACTAGTACAGAAGTTCTTAGAAAAGACTGGGCCTTTCAAATGAGAATTAGGCATATCACAGAAGGCTTTCAATAACCTGCCCAAGAAATTTGGAATTTCTGAAACTTGCATTCTAATTCCTGTGTAAATATAACCCTGAGTCTTGGTTTCTTACTTTATAAAATGAGAAGATTAAACAACATGGTCTCTAATATTCCTTCCAGATCTAGAAGCCTAAGAGTGGCATTTGGGCTCCAAATGATACCACCTTAAGTTCAATTTTAGCACGAGTTGAGTGATCCTTCCTCTGTGACCTTAGCTAAATCATTTCCCCTGCTGTAGGTCCATTTATTCCCTTAAAATGAATAATTCATAAAAGATTACTTCGAAGGTCACTTACAATTACTACATTTTATCAGGATACGTTGAGGGTGTAGTTAGGGGCAATTGGTAGACAACTGATTTGGTAAGTTTTTACGTGTCAAAGATTGTTAAAAGCTAAGGATATAAGGAAAGGGGTAAAATTTTCCTCATGGGAAGCATATTCCAACAGACAAAAATATATTCTAAAAGATGCACATTTTCTTTCATTCATCTACATAAAAATATTTATCGCTTTACTGTACGGTATGGGTTCTTAATGCCTACTTAATGCCATGAACTCATTTGACAGTTTGGTCAGTCCTTTGCTCTACTTTATATTTTTTAGAATGTTTTTAAAAGGGTAAAACAAAATTCCCAAGATTACAAGGATAAATAACTACACTGAAATCTAGTCCAAAAATCCTGTAAAGACTTATATGAAGTGATTCAAAATGAAATGAGCAGAAGCAACAGAACATTGTACTCAGTAACAGCAATAATGTATGATGATCAACTGTGAATGACTTAACCATTTTGAGCAATGTCAAGATCCAAGACAGCTCCAAAAGCCTCATGATGAGAAAGACTCTCCATCACCATAAAAGGAACTGATAGATCCTGAATGCAGATTGAAGCACACCATTCTTCATTTTATTTCCTCCATGAACTTTTTTTTCTTGTGTAAGTGACATCTCTTCTTTTATAACATGATGGATATTGGAAGATATATTGCATGATAGCACATTTCAGGGTAGAGAAGCAGTAAAAGGGGTGGAAAAGAGGGAGAGGATATGGATCACAAAATGTCAGAAAAAAAGCAAGTACTAAAAATTGAATCTACAAGTAATCTAGAAAAGGAAAATATAATAATGTATTTTAAAATATACATTAAAATATTTAAAAATGGGTGCATAAACCTCAAAACTTTGAGTTATCATTTTACCTTTTCTCTCAAATAATCAAGCTTTGTGGATGCTAATTATGAAAAATATATTCAGGGAAACTAGGTGGTATGGTGAATAAGGATGGCCTAGGAGTCAGGAAAAATCATCAAATGTGGCCTGATATTTTTTACTAATTGTGTGACCCTATGTAAGACGCTCCTCTTATATCTCAGTTTCTCCCTTTGTAAAATGAAGATGAAAACATTGCCTATTTTCCAGGTTTTTGTTAGACTAAAATTAAATTATACTTGTAAAGCAAAAAAAAAAAAAAAAAAAAAAAGAACACTTTCATTGAAAAGATGGGTCTTCTCACGAGCATATTATTTCAACACTTCCTTGTAGCATGGCTTCCAAAAGACCATCCCCCCAAATCACAATTTTTGTCCATTCCTACCATTTTAAAAGACCTTCAAGTTATGTTCCTACCAACAAAATGAGCGTGGTATATTGAGGCTGATTTAGCTATGTATAGTAGGACTCATCACTGGCAGATTACCCACAGCTGATAACACATTTGATAATATTTCCTAACTACAATGAAGCAAAGAATTGTTAAAATAGTCTTTAATCAATTCATCAAAAATGAAGATGAAATCAAAGCAAGTATTGGGAATTGTTTGTTCAATTATATGCCAATAAATTTAATTATTTAAATGAAATGGAAGAATACTAACAAAACTATAAATTGCCTTGACTAACATAGGAGGAAATGAAATAGCTAAATAACCTATTTTAGAAAAAGAAATTCAACAGCCCATGAGTGAACTTCCTAAGAAAAAAGCATCAGGACCAGATGAATTTACATGTAATTTTGTTGAACATATACTAACGTATATAATCCTTTAAAGAGAAGAGACTTGGGGGCAGCTGGGTAGTTCAGTGGATTGAGAGCCAGGCCTAGAGAGAGAAGGTCCTAGGTTCAAATCTGATCTCAGACACTTCCCAGCTGTGTGACCCTGGGCAAGTCACTTGACCCCCATCGCCTCCCTTACCACTCTTCTGCCTTGGAGCCAATACACAGTATTGACTCCAAGATGGAAGGTAAGGGTTTTAAACAAACAAACAAACAAATAAATAAATAAAGAGAAGAGAATTGGATGACAATTTAATACCTTTTCTAAAGGCTAATTATGATTATTAGATATGATGTTATATTTTTATAAGGCTTTGGATTTGAAATAAAAGAGAAGATGAAAAAGATGTTAATAAAGGGGAGATAACATGACCTAGTCAAAATGATCTATAAGTTCCCCTCCCATTCAAATATTCTATTGTATGAAAATATGAACATAACTTATCATTTCCATAAAGTCATTTGGTTTGTATATGAGATATACTTTTCACCTCTAAAACCCTCATGGATGGAAGTTACCTAAACACTCCTCTAATACTCTTTATAGTGGCAATTTGTAATCACGAATAATAGTTTTGGGCCAAAAGTTTTAAAATTTTGATCCTTAGTTTTTTTTTAAATTCCTTTGATGTTGAATTCTGCCCTGTTGTTTCTTTATTCTAATTCCTTTAAAAGGTCATATGAAGTTAGTATATTTAATATAATAAATCTAATTTGCCTACTTCAAAAGGAGCCCTTTTGCACTGGGAATTGTCCTTACTTTTTCCTTAACAAAAACTAAAGGAAATCATTCATGAAATTCCTCCACTATTTTCCATTCATCCCTGAACTGATCTTTTTGCATTATGATTATCAAGTGGTCCCCCAAAGTGTTTCGGAAAGATAACTAGAATTTTTCAGATGAGTTATTTTACTATCATCAATACTTCTCTTCCCTCTAGTTCAAATAACAATAATTTCAAAGCCTCATGAAGGAAGTCCATATTTATATAGTAGGCAAGTTAATGCTTGTGAGAGCGTTACTATAGCTACTTGGGTTATGTGATGTTTTGCAATTTCAGATAATTGAACAGATTTCTGTCCTAAACTTTTGCCTTTAGGCAATGTAGTCAAAAGTATTCACATAATTAAATTTAAATAAAATATTTTGCCGCTTTGGGTTTCCATTTCTACGCAAAAATTTATCATGAGACCAGGCATTACATTTTCAATGGCTTTATTTAATTGTGGGTAAATCAATAACATACTGTACTATGTCAACTTTTTAGCAAATTATTTTTGAATATTGCATGTAATATATTATACTGAAAAAATGCAAAACAAGCTAACAGGATATATTAAAGCCAAGGCTTTGATTAGGAAATTGTAGAGGAGGAAAATAAGGAGAGAAGAGGAAATATCTTACCATGAATAAAAATGTTCAACATTTCTCCAAATTTAAGACAAGATCACTTCAAAATTTATAGTACTAGTATCTTTTCAATGATGAACTTGGTTTCATTGAAATTCAGAAATTGCCTGAATTACATATAGCTCTTCAAACTTATGTATTATAGACATTTTGAAAACTTTTATTCCCAGACTTTGCCAAACACCATAAATTACAATCAATTCTAAAAATTCTTACAGAACAAAATAATAACAAATTAAATGTAATCTGTGATCTGTGAAGAAAGAACAAATGAGTACATAATAGTTTACCTGAATTATATAGCATGACATTGGAAAGATAACGTACAGAGCTTGTCCATGAGAAGATATAGCTAGGACAGATTGAACAAAAATGATTCGGGTATAGATGTGAAAATGAGAAAGAAAAGGGGTGATTTGCCTTCAGGAAATATAAAGACTCTTTTAATCATCAAAAAATTTCTACTAGATAAAAGACATAGTTAGATAGATAAAGGGCACTTATATATAGATATATACACACATTAATATAGATACGCTATGGCTACAAGACAAAGAATATATATTTGGGTCTTTTGTGAAGATTTAGAAGTGAATCTCAAGAGACATACAGTAATTGTGAGAAGGCCACAGTATATAACAAAATGGGATATTTTGAAGCAGTGAAAAACAAAAAAGATATCTTCAGAGAAATGATAACAAAATTAGGTATACTGGTGACAGGTATGGTCAAGTAATAACAGATTACCCCAGTGATTCACTGGTATCATTATAATACCATGAAGGTTGCAATCAGTGGGTGGCTGTCTTGTGACAAAATTATGGGAGAACATTGACAAGGGTCACAAATTTGGGCAGATGTGAAGGAGTCTCAATACATTATTGATAGAAATATTCACCTCAGTGAGTACTAGATCCATTTGAATATTTGGAATTGTCTTTGAAGAAAGACAAATCACAGAATCTCCACCTCAACTTTGAATTATTGGTCCTCTGTTTCCAAGAATAGTTTCTCTCTTAAACATGGAAAACTTTTTATTACATATTTGTCTCTTCTTCTAGCATACTTTCTTAAACTTTCTTCAGGAACATTTATTATACATTTATTCCTTAACTTTTGTGATGCCTGATCACCAGAGAGAAAAATAATAGATTTGTTAAACACTTACTATATACCAGGCACTGTTTTCTGCATGGTGAGTACAAATAGGACCAATACAAAGACAGTATCTACTCCACAGAAAATTATATCCAAATAGAATATATAAGAAGGAATTAGAACATTGGAGAGAATGAAGGGAAGATTTTAGTGGGGAAGAGGATGAAAAAGTCCTGATAATCATGATTATTTCAGTGGCAGGAATGAGCATGGATGGTCTAAGCTTTTCATGAAATAATAGTGCAGGGTAGAAATTCAACAATCAAAAAAATCAGTCATGGAAGCATTTTCAGAGTGAGATAACTATTTCTGTATAAGTGAATGAGGCTGCACAATAAGTATCATAGCCAGGAGACTCTGATTCAATTTACTCTCTTTCAATTTACTCTCTTTCCAAGGACAGAAAGAAGTTCATTGAAAATACTTGGGAGAATATTTTGGGACAAGAACATACTATTTGACACAGTATGGGGAAAAATCAGATCTAGATTAACATCTCATACCCTATACAAAGCTAAATTCAAAATAGGTAAATGACTTAAATATAAAGAATGAAATCATAAATACATTGGGTAGCTTTAGAATAGTATATCTGTCAGATCTGTGGGAAAGGAAGGAATTTAAGACCAAGAAGGATATATAGAACATTACAAAATATATTTTGATTACATCAAATTAAAAAGTATTTGTACAAACAAAACCAATGAAACCAAAATTGGAAGGAAAGTAACAAACTGGGAGAACATTTTTATAACAAAACTCTCTGAAAAACATTGAATTTCCCAAATATATAAGGAACTAAGTAAAATTTACAAAAAAAATCAAGCCATTCCCCATTTGACAAATTGTCAAGGGATATGAATAGGCAGTTCTCAGATGAAGAAACCAAAATTATCAATAATCATATAAAAAAGTGTTCTAAATCCCTCCTGATTAGAAAAATGCAAATAAAAACAACTCTGAGGTACCACCTCATACCTAGCAGACTGGCCAATATGGCAGCAAAAGAAAGTGATAAATGTTGGAGAGGATGTGGCAAAATTGGGACACTAATACATTGCTGGTGGAGTTGTTAATTAAGCCAACCATTCTATAGGGTAATTTGGAATTATGCACAAATGGCTTTAAAAGACTGCCTGTCCTTTGATCCAGCCATGCCACTGCTGTGTTTGTAGCCCAAAGAGATAATAAGGAAAAATACTTGTACAAAAATATTTATAGCTGAACTTTTTGTGGTGGCAAAAAATTGGAAAATGAGGGAGTATTCCTCGATCAGGGAATGGCTGACCAAATTGTGGTATCTGATGGTGATGAAATACTAATGTGCTGAAAGGAATGATGAACTAGAGGATTTTTATGTGAACTAGAAAGACTTCCAGGAAGGGATGCAGAACAAAATGAGCAGAACCAGGAGAACATTGTATACAGAAACTGAAACACTGTGGCACAATTAAATGTAACAGACTTTTCTACTAATAGCAATGCAATGATCCAGAAGAACATGGAGGAACTTATGAGAAAGAATGCTATCCACATCCAGAGAAAGAATTATGGGAATAGAAATGCAGAGAAAAAACATATGATTGATTACGTTGTTCCATGGGGATATGATTGGGATTTTGGCATTAAAAGATCACTCTACAGCAAATATGAGTAATGTATAAATAGGTTTTGAACAATGATACATGTATAACCCAATGGAATTGCTTGTCTGATCAAAGAGTGGGGCAGGAAAGAGGGGTAGGAAAAATCATGAGTCATGTAACCATAAAAAAAAATTCTTAATTAATTAATTAATTTAAAAAAAAGAAAGAAAGTAAATACATTGGGGAGAAGAGGAGATCCAAGATGGTAGAATGGAGAATATTCAGCCGTGCTTTCCCAAATTCACTACCAAACAACTCTAAAATAATATTTCAAATAGAATTCTGGAATGGCAGAACCAACAAAAGGTCATATGATAGTGGTCAAGCATGGAGCACAGTACAGAACTAGCAGTGCAACCACCACAACACAGCAGATCTGGGAGGCAACATGATTACTAGCAACAATATTTAGTGGATATAAAATCAAAAAGGTATACCAAATGAATAGCATAGTGGAGTTTCTGAGATAAAGATGAAAGGATTTAAGAGATAATCCTATGTGCAAACATTCTTAAATAAATATTATACAATGCCAGGCTGTCACAAGAAATGGCAGAATGATTTGAAGTAGATAAAGATTTCATGATATTTCCTCTCAGTTTATGTCCCAAAAATCTTTATTGCATTTCTGTGTTTTGGATATTTTGTGAACTTTACCCACACCTACACATTACCCAGTATCTCTAGACTTTAGTATGTCTTTTTTTTTTCCAACTAGCTTACCACCATTGCGTTTTTTTTTTCAGAGAGAGCTTTAGAGGTCACCTGTGATAGCCTCACCTTTTAGCATCCCTTTAACCTCCTGTACTGTCATTAATTTTTTTTTATTTCAATTGCTATAATTAAGTCTAATACCAAAACAGAAATTACGCTATAATCAGGCTAAGACAAAAGTACTAGAGTCTAGTATAATAATAATATCTCTGGTATCCCTTGATAGAGAGATTTTAGATAGTAACCCATACTTCAATTATTCAAATTCATGAAATTATGATTGAAGACACAAATTCAAATTCTAGAGATATTACTTACTATCTGCATGAATATTATTTTGTGACTTTGAACAAATTATTTGAACTTTCCAGGCCTCATTTTTCTTATATGTAAAATTGTAAGTATTAGTCTAGATGGTTTCTCAGGCTTCCTTTAAGTCTGAATAATCTATAATTCTCTGAATTATAAAATCTGAAATAAAGATACTTCACTTTTAACTTTTCTTAATTATAAACCCCAAATTCCTTCAAAGAACAAAGGATTTCTGAGTCATTTGAAAATTACTTTCAGATGAAAAGTCTTCTTTAGGGAAACTGGTGCCAACTGAAAAAAAAAAAGGAGGTAATCTATTACATGAATGTCCCTTATATTGATGACTAAAACAATATGGTTTGTTCTAGGCAGTAGAAGGAGAAAAATCCCTATTTGAAATTAATCTAATCATTAAACTCTGACTTTGTGGCAATTCTTCTCAGGCAGAAGGAATGCACTTGATAAAAGAAAGCTCAAAAGTGCTGAGTGTGGTTCTTTACCTTGAAACAAATTGGCCTCCATGGACCCAACCTCTTACAATAGAAAATTTTATTTAGACAATTCTAACATTGCTTCTTTCTTAACAGCAAACTCGGGGAAAAAGGCATGTGTAACAGGGTAACCCTCTTCTGCCTTTTACAATAATTGTCAAAATAACTCTAAAAGCCACTCTTCCTATTTTCAAAGAAGATCCACATCTTCAATTTAAAAGCATAAATCCCATGTGTTTGAGAAAGCCTAGAATAGCAAACAGAGTTCCAGTGGTTTTCTTTTCTGTTTCCTTTGGGAACTAATGGTCATTAGTACCAGAATAAGACATACATTGGGTGAATTTCCATTTTTATCCTTTAACAGCCTATTGTTCCTTGGACACCTACAAAGAATGCATTGGGTAGTCACACAAGGGATGTTTTCATAAGACTAAACCATTACTGTAAGTAACTCTGAAATGGAAAATCAAAGGATGGTGTTCCAGTATATGTACGGCATCTGAAAGGAAATGATTTTACAAGCCCTGAAGAAATCTTATCAGCTATGCTCAGTGAGCTTTCAGTCACCATCAGAAGCATTCCTAAATATGAAAGGTGGTTGGCGACTTACATAAGACAGACATGCAGAGAATAAAGAGTAACTTTTTAAAAAAAATGTTTTCCTTTTGTGTTCACTAATCAATCTATCCTTAACACAACACCTTCCTTATACTATTGCCATCTTTTTTTTTTTAATTCTCACTTTCCTTTCTTGGATCTGGTAAATATAAAATTCAAAATTTCCCCTCTCTCCCAGCAGATATAAAATATTAATTAGCTTTTCTTTTGAGTCCCTTACTTCTGTGACTCTTCCATGGCTTATTTTCCCTTAGATTTTAAACCTGAAAGCAGCTAGAGGGTGCAGTGGAAGAAGTGCTGTGCCAGGAGTCATGAAGCACTGAGTTCAAATGTAGCATCAGGCATTATCTGTATGACCTGTGCAAGTTATTTATCCTCTACCTGCCTCAGTTTCCTCAGCTATAAAAAGAGGACTTTAATAAAATCTGTCTTCCAGGGTTGTTATGAACAAATGGGATTAATCAAATCAATTTGATAAGCACATATTAAATTCCTAATTTGTACCACCAACTGTGCTAAGCACTGGGGATACAGACAAGAAAAAGAAAGACATTCTCTGGTCTCAGAGGTCTTATAGTTTAGTAGGGGAAGACAACATACAAAATGTAGCCAGGAGTAGGATGGGGAGTAAAGAGGAGAGGGGAGGCACCTGGCTTAAAGCATCATGTTCCGTGGAATTCAAATGAAGCAAAGGTGTGGATGGAAAGTAGAAAGTTAGCTGGAACATTCAGATTCCAGCCCTCTAGAAAGGAAAGTTGCAGGAGGAGTTAAGTGCTTCATCCCCAGCCTTCTAATCAGAAGGAAAAGGAAATGGTGGAGTTGGCAAGGAGCAGAATATGGAAAGCTGAGTTAAGAGCCCTAGGAGGGGGCAAGTGATCAGTTTATCTTGGGGTGGAGGAGGGTTATAATTGGTGGAGTTCAGAGCAAGCAAATCTGATGATAGAAAATGGAGATATTTATAAAGAGTCAGGCAAATATTAAGATCTTAATAAATGCTAGTTTCCTTTCTTCTTTCCTTCCTTCTTTTCCTCGCATCTTTCTGAGAGGCAGGAGATGCAGCAACTCTTATCAGTGGTTCTCATAACTAAGGAGTTATGTTGAAGAGGATAAAAGATTGACTCAAGAGGAATATTTACTGATGGTGGTCTATAAGAGAAGAGGCAATAATTTCACCCTTGTTTCTTTTGAGTATTTTTCTTGTAGGACTCTCTTAGCACTTGTTCCTATTAAAGCTCTATTTTAGTAGAGCAAAGGATGTTTCTCCAGCACACTTTTAGGCAGGAATTGTGACTAACAGCACATGTCAGTGAGAGCAGAAATCAGATCCACAGATTCATTACAAATATAAGCCCTCTAACCCCCTTCTTTAAATAATTGGAAGTTTAAGAGAAAGTTAGGGCTTAAAAGTGCTACAGAAACAGAGTACTCAAGATATAAAAGGGGAAAATTGTTTTCCTCTCTCTTAACTATGGAGGGGGATAGTAGAGAAGGGAAAGAAGTTCACCCTGATTCAGTTAAAAAATCTTCTTCAGCAATATCCTCCAACAACTTAAAAGGAGTTGATGTATCATCTCAGAGTATGTATTTCAGCAAAAGAACATAACAATGCCCCAAAGAAATGGACAAGAACATATGGAAGGTTCCATGGTAGGTGACCCAATCAAGAACAAGAGGTTCCCTGAATTGCCTGCATTACATGTGTTTGTTTATGCAAGAATCTTTTATTTGAAATTTTTTTCAACCTGTTATTATTAAGCTTAGCTTTCTAGGATATACTATTTTAGAGATACAATAAGATCTTATGCTTGGGGGAATATCATTTTCTATTTTTTTCCTTTGCTTTCTCAATGATGAGGGGCAATCTTGGTTATTTGAATTGATATTCCAATATAAATGAAGTTTTTCTTATATTTCCTTGAAAAAATATTTGTTTTCCTTTACAATTCTGCAATTTAAAAAGTTTTTGACTTTGACTTTCAAATGTGAAACTTTTCCTTGGAGATAAAATATGGATTCAATCTGTACTTTTTCTCCATATTAAAAAGTAGTAAACGTTTTTCTTACATTATTTATACTTTGTATGCTCTCCAGGTTTTTTGTTTGTACTATTATATTTTCCCTGGTAGCCAGTCATTATTTAAATTGATTTTGTGTCTATCATTTTTTTGTAGATAGTTATCTGGATTGTTTCAAATTAAAATGTCTTTTTCCTAACACCTTTTTCCTTACTTCTCTGGTTTTGAGTTTCAAATCTGTTATTTTTTTATTCAGGCTCTAGTATTCTGGAGAGATTTTTCCATTATATCTTTTAAATCCTGACCCTGTTGTATGTTTTTATTATTTATGATTTGAGAGATCTGCTTTCTCACTTAGTTTTTATCATAATATTGTCTTTGAATCATTCTGGAGTTTCTTGCTTTCATTGGAAGTTTTCTGGGGAATTGCAGTATTCTTCACTGATTCACTTATCTTCATAGTATGCTATGTATTCAAAGTTTCAATTCCTTTTAAAGTATTTTTTTCATTTTAATTTTCTTCATGAATTTCATTATGAATTTGGTTTGGAATTGGGTTTATGCCTAAGTTTTCTCTCCTGTTTGTCTATTTTACCTTTTTTATTTACCTTCTAATCAGACACATTAAAATGTTAATTCCCTAAATGTCTAACTACCAGATTCAGAGCACAACAAACATGTGTGAAATTCCTCATGCTAAAAGAGATGTGAATGGTTCCAGGTTATTAAATAAATCCAAACATAATTGTCTCTGTTTACCAAAAATGAAAAATCTGTTTGTGATAAAAATGCTGGCCTTACAAAGCCAGGTTTAGTTTTAAGTTCCCATATACTCTTCTTTTCAGGTCCCATGAAAGGACTTATTTCTTCATTACTTCTATTAGCTAACATTTTCAGTTTGTTTTCACATGAATGGGCCATCTCTTGTTTTGACTATTTATGAACTTTGTTATTTACAAGAAGCAAGACATTATCAGTAGTAGAAGAGACAGTTAGAGATAAGTAAATAGTGAGAAGAAGGCATATCAGCAGAAAGTGCTACGCAAAAATACGTGAAGGATAAAAGGGAACATGGAGAGAGGAGGGGAGAAAGAAAAGAAAGTGTGTGTGTGTGTGTATATATATATATATATATATATATATATATATATATATATATATGTGTGTGTATGAAAAACCAAATAAAGATATCCTGTCTTGGTGCAGTTGTCTCTGCAGCCATTATATCTGTTATTTGGGGAAGATGATCTTTTCTTTATTTTCGAAAACTTTCCTTATTTCCCATACCATCCATTTTAGAATCAATACTGTATATTTGTTCCAAAGCAGAAAAGTGATAAGGGCTGGGCAATTGAAGTTAATTGACTTGCCCAGGGTTTTAAAGGAAGTATCTGAGGTCAGATTTGAACTGAGGACATCCCATCTCCAGGCCTGGATCTATAGCAGCACCTCTCAAAAGCATCCTTATTAAGATGTTTAATTGTGGGGAAAGGGTGGTGTGGTCCATGTAATCTGCTTATTCAGAATTGAAAATATGATTTCCTATTCATGTGGTCTAATATGCAAATAGACTACTTTTATTTCTAGAAATTGTTATGTCCTTTATTTTTTTGAGTTTTCTTCCACAACATGACTAATATGTAAAAATATGTTACATGATTGAACATCTGAAATCTGTACCAAATGGCTTACCAAGGGATCCAGCCTTGGTGAGAGAAAAATTGGAATTAAAAATGAAAAAAAAAAGTTATAATTGTTTTTATGTCTAATTGGAGAAAATAAAATATTTTAAAAATAACTATATAAACAATCAATAGGCTCCACATTTAACATCTATAGGCTTTTATGGATAATTGCCATCAACTCTTAATCTTGGAATTATGGCTCTAAAGATAGAATGTACATCAGAGGTTAAAATTCTCATTTTAAAGATAAAGAAACTGGGATACGTAGAAGTTAAGTGACTTGACTTGCCTAAAGTCAGGGAGGTCATTACCATGAGAGGCAGGATTTAAACGGAGGTTTTCTGAAGCCAAATTTAGAGTTCTTTTTCCTGAACTACATTGCTGTCCAGTCCTTATGGTTTCTTAAATTTCTCCTTAATGTACCAATAAATTCATAAATACTCAAGGATTTGTATTTTATAAGATACATAATTATATGTTCATGGACGCTCTTGCATGCATACACTAATACATGTATATACATTTTTTTATTCAGTTGTTTCAGTCATTAACAACTCTTCATGATCCCATTGGAAGGTTCTTTGGCAAACATACTGTATTGGTTTGCCATTCCCTTCTCCAGTTCCTTTAGCAGATAAGGAAGTTGAGGCAAACAGGACTAAGTAACTTGGCCAGGGTCACATAGCTAGTAAGTGTCTGGGACCAGATTCAAACTCAGGAAAATAAGTCTTCCTGATTCTAGGCCCAGTATTCTATCCACTGTGTCATATAACTGCTTTTGTATATATATATATGTATGTACATATATATATAAAATGCTATTCTACCAACTTATTTCAAATTTAGGAATAAATGACACATTTAAAACAAACAACAATATATATATATATATAATATATGTGTGCATACGTATATGCACACATATATTCAGCAACTTGTTTGCCAGTTAAAAAGTCTAGAGCATAAGGAATAAGGACTGGAAAATGAAAGAATAAAAGGATGAAAGGCTAAAATATTTAATTCTCCTTAAACATTAGCTCTGAAAAATATATGTAGAGGAACCTACTTATAAGCATAGTTTTATCTTTGGTCTTTCTGTGTACAGCAAAAAAATGTAGTGGAGATGGTTAAATTATTCAACCTTACTGTCCTAGGCACCCAGAGTACAGATGTCGTGGAATTCCAATTCAATTTGGGGTACTGACCTAGCTTGATTTCATTACATTCTGGCTCTAGATTATCCTAAAGCTCTCATAACAGTTATTAATATTCCCTTCCAGTGAAAGTGAATGACAAAGAAATCAGACATATGACATAATGGAACGATGAGTTGAGATGAAAAAGTTATTTGAATTACCCAATGTCACGTAGCTCATTAAGGATAATCCCAGCCCAAAATCTAGATCTTCAGACTCTAGCTCTTTGTCCATTTTATTATCCTGCACCATACCAATCTCTTTTATTCACTAATTTTTTACATATGAAGAGAGATTAATAAAACATGCCCAAAGCTAACTTAGGGGATTGTCATCAGAATCAAATATCATAATGGTAATCAAGGTGCTTTGAGGACAAAAATATCAAAATATAATTTATGAAGGCATTTTGAGAAGAAAGTAGAATAAAACATTTTATTTTGATTGCTAAAGTATCTGTTGCTAAATGGTTCAGTATCAACTATCAGGAATCATAATTTTTATAGCAGAACTATGGAACAGGATTTAGGCACCAGCAAATAGGCATAGCAAGATGGATGTTATCCACTTCACTAAACTCTGTGCTTTATTATCAAGGTTCCTCTGGTTTATTAACATATGTCTGGGGTAGCATCCAAGTAGGAGAACACTCCAAGCTATAATAAGTACTCACAGATGCTCCAAGAATAATTGATATAAAGAAAGCAATTCTTTCTTCTCCCAGAATAAGAGCTAAGTGAAGTCAGTCAAATATGGACATTATTGAACATATGATAAAATAAATATAAACATCAATGTATTGTCTAACAACTGTCTTAAGAAATTATGGAGGTGAATATGTTTATAAAAAAACTGAGTACCTTCATGTAAATTGTCAACCAAATAAAGCAGCAAAATCAATCAGTACTACATGCTGTAGCTAGTGCATTCATTCCATCTGGATGTGTCATAATTCTCAAATGTGAAATATATGGATTGGCCCAGTTCTACCAAAACAAGTGGTGAATTACAAGGATTGCTTTCACCAAAATGCATTTGCATGACTTCATGTACACAGAGTTAAAATTTAACTTTACTTTTAGCTCTACAAGTTGAGAGGCGTGGTATTACTGTAGATAGTTGGGGATCTGTAACATTTACTTCTTTTCTTCTTGTCTTTGATATAAACATAAAAGGTATGGTGGCAAAAATCACCTTCTCCAATCACTGAGATTAATGTTTCTTTTTGCCCAAGTCATTTAGATCTTCTGCATTGTGTTTATTTACCACAAAAGAGTCAACTATAATTGTATTCTTGATATGTCCTCTGTTGTATTTTTGCTAAAAAGACTGAGCAAAAATGAAGTTAGTACAAGTAATTTATATGTAAATATTTATTAAAATGAATAAAGCAAGGTTAAAAAAGAATTAGCCAAACCTCTTGGGCCTGAGTTTATTACTGGAGAAAAACCTCCCAAAGTTAAATATCTGACATTAAAAAACTACTAACCCTGTGTAGGAGAAAGCAAATCACTACCCTGAATTAATTATTAGGACAGACTTTAAATTAAACCATGAATATGACAAAATGATTAAAGAATATCTTCTCAGAATCTGGGAGTGTGTTACTACTGAGGGGACCATATTTTTGCAGTATAAACCTGGGAAAGTTTTTAGTCTATTAATATTGTCAAAAGGCATGAAAAAGCAGAGGGGGAAAACAAAATCTAGTTGTGCTTGTGCAGGTGATATTTAAAATGAAATGTCTAGAATATGCAGGAACTATATTTGAGGAAGAATAATATGTTCATCCTGTTTGTTACAGAAAAGAATAATGAAAAATCTATTTATTTATACAGAGATATCTCTATAAATGTCTATATGTATCTTTGAGACATACAGCCATTAACATGTTCAAATACTCTTTAAGGTATATACCCCCAAAATCATATACATAACCCATCTTTCCTCTTGTCCATATTCCCTCAGGGCAACTCCAGGGAATATCTACAGAAGATCATTGAAGCTTTCCTGTAGAGCTTTTCACATTTCATGAACATCAGCACAACATTTGAGATAGCCAGTGGTTATCCCTTGTCCTCATTTCATGCCTCTTTTGCTGGATCCTCATTCAGACCATCCCCACTAGGGAGATCCTTTGAAGGCTCTGTCATAGGACTCTTCTCCCTCTAAGGTATGGGCTACATCTTTCAGTATCAAAATGGATTTTATCAAAAATGGGTCCCATGAGTTCATCTCTATGCTTATAATCAGATCCACGTATCTAACTTTGAGCTTCTGGTCTGAATCATCAGCTGCCGTATTTTTTTTTTACTTTACAGTAATAATTGTATATTTTTACTTCACAATAATGATTGTATATTATTCCTTATTTCCACTCTACTACTGCCATTTGTATAGGTCTTGATCAACCCTTATTTGGAATATTATAATAGTCTTCTGTTTGTTATCTCTGTCTAAATTATCTCCCAAATCCAATCCAGTGCTTTCATTCCACTGGCAAAGTAGTTTCTCAAAAGCACATGTCTAACCATGTCACCCCTACTCAGTAAGCCACCAAAAGCCCCTTATTAGTTCCAGAATTAAATTTTAAAAAATCTTCTATTTGACAGTTAAAGACCTTCTCAATCTAAGGCCTTTCTAATTTCCTAGGCTTCAAGAATTTTATTCTCCTTCACACTCTCCATTATTCACCTGACAATATCTATGTGTTATTCTTTATACAAGATACCCTATTTCCTAAAATCATGCCATCTAGTTTTCTTCAAACATTTATTGACTTGATATATTGCATATCATCCAAACAAAATCTAGGGGATTTTGATCTATAGTTATTTAATTTAAATTACTTTATATTTTATTTAATAAAAATATTTTAGTATTTATTAGATTATAGCACAAATATATAAGCAAATATATATTGTATAATATTATTTAATAAAATATCATAATGTTTTATATTTTATATTAAATTCAATAATTTGAATTATAATTATTAGGCCTAGTGCAATTAAAAAACATTATTTGGCATAAAAATTCTCAAGTCTAGCACCATATGATAAATGGGTATGGAAACCAACAATACTAACATGGAAAACAGAACTTTTAACACCTATGACTAACATTTATTTGACTACTTATTCACTTGTATTAGGAATATTGTTGATTAGTAATTGATTCTGATAAGTTGAGTAACAGAAGAGAGAAGTTTCTGTTAAAAAGGGCTCGAGCCAGTTCAGAATGCAAAGCAAGAGTTCTGTTGGACTTCCCAGGTTGGGGGGTGGGTGTTTAACTGCCACTGGGAGCTCTGAGATTCTGAGCAGTTTTCTGACTGACTCACTCTCTTTTAGACCTTTGCTGGTCCAAGAAGAACTGTCCTTTCTGAGCTCTCTGGCATTTCCCTGTAACATTTTGGGAATACCAGAACTTAGAGTTCGTTGATCATTTGGCTGTGATTTAGAGAGAATTTACTGACAGAGAAAAATCCAGAAGATATTGTTTTTCTCTGGGTTCTGAGGGAAATTCAGAGTCACAGCAGAGCTTCGGCTTGCTCTGGTTGGTCTCCTGATAATTTTAGAGATGAAATTTAAGAAAAATATATCAGGTGGTCCTACTGTTGGCTCTGCGACTTTATTTTTGTTCTAATGTAAAGTGTGACTATAATAATATACCACCACTATATTTACCTGCCATGAAATATGGGGTTTGTGACATTTCTGAAAAAGCAATTTAAAAGTTTGGGAGAAGAAAATATAGATCAAATAAACTACCAGTTATTTTGGCCACTAGAATGGACCATCCCATAAATATATAACAATGAAATCTACACCACAATCAGGAACCCATAGTGGGTTTCTAGGTTCTGAGTCCAAATGCAGGCAAAATCACCTAAGGCTTTGCTATGGTCTTCATGTGAGATTTGACTAAAAAGCATCTGTAAAGCATAATAAGAATCCACCTGCATATGCAGAAATTTTTACAAACCAAGATGAAGTTAAGCTTCCATGTTACTGTTACTACCTCTGGGGTCTTCACATTTTAGAACATGATTTTATTATCTTGAGTAGAGAAAAGCTTTGAGGGTATCCATCCTCAAGTCTCTCCATGTCTCTCCTGACAACAGCAAGGAGAGGACACATGCACTTTGGAATTCGTCAGGACATCATGGTTTCTGGAGTAGGCAATTAGAGGAACATGGGGATGATCCAATTCACTTAAAATTGACCTCTAGTGGTTTATCCAACAAATGCAGTAATGAACTCACTGCCTAGAGTCCACATCTTGTGGGCAGTAACTGAAGAGCCACTGTCATCAGTTTTAAAGAGATTTCTTGTTTTGCTTTCTTTTCAGTGAATAACATCTTTTGTGGATTTCTCTGCAGAACCAACCATCACCTATGATAAAGCTTGTTTTAAGTACAGATTGGTTATCAAAAAGACTCCCAGAAAGAACCTTCTCCCTTTGCTTGTTTGGGCATGCTTGCATCAGCAGACTTCCTACAACACAGGCATGCCCCTTAGAGAGTAGGCTAGATAATTTGCTTCTTATTTTGTCTAAGAATTGAAATGACCTTTAGCCTCTACTTTTTCTTAAATTTCTTTATCCAACTGAGGGGACATCTATCATCTTTGGTCTTCCCTCCTCTTCTTCTCCTAAGCAGATATTACTATCTTGAAAGACAGTTCTACTTGTTGCCAAAGACCATTTAAAGTACTTAAGCTGACTTCTTAAGCTGGAGATCTAAACCACAGTTCCTTCAGAAATCCCTAAGGTAGCACATGTTTAAAGCTTGGCATTCATTCCGTGAAATAGAGTGACTTCAAGAAATAATCACAGAATCTACACGCGCACTCTGAAGTTAATGTTATAGGAGAAAAAAATCAAGAATGTCTTGTCTTGACCTATTCTTCAATCTTTTGGGGCAAGAAGATATGAAGTATTTGTGGATTGACAATGAAAACCTAAAATTGTCATAACTCAATATCAAATATCTATCTATTTCCCCCCTCTTACTCATAGCTGAGATGGAGGCAGTCTATAAACATTTGTGAGCTACACCCTTTTGGTGGGGTTGAGGGGAGCAGATCATTTCCTTCTCTTTTGATTTTCTTTTTCTCATTTGCTTTTTTAAAAGGTATTATTTAGGGGGGCAGCTGGGTAGCTCAGTGGATTGAGAGCCAGGCCTAGAGACGGGAGGTCCTAGGTTCAAATCCGGCCTCAGACACTTCCCAGCTGTGTGACCCTGGGCAAGTCACTTGACCCCCATTGCCCACCCTTACCACTCTTCCACCAAAAGAGCCAATATACAGAAGTTAAGGGTTTAAAAAATAAAAAATAAAAGGTATTATTTATATCATAAATTATTTTTAACACATAGATGGATCTGAAGGATTTTTATATTTCATTACTACCAAATGGTTTTGACTCCTTTGTTTTGAGATGAAGAATGGAGAAGGTAGATGTTACTAGGTAGAATTTTATACAGAAATGTTTTCTTTTAGATCTCTAACTTGGAATAACTGTTTCTAGGAGACAGGATTGTATTTATGGTACCTATCTCATTTTAGAAGTTCAGTGGAGAGTGGATTTGGGTTGTCAAATGGGTCTCCATGTCCCAATATCTGTATAATGCTATGCCTATTTTTCCTACTTGTAACTAGCAATTCATCTAAACTGATACAGGTACTTGTTTCAAAGCCTCTATCCATGGAACCTCAGGAAATTCCCTCCTTTGCTTGGTCTTCACACAATAGGATCCCCACTTATCTGCCTGCCTAAACTCAGCCTAGAGTCTCCCCTGTTGCTTGTGATGGGCCCCTAGTGAAAAAATGGCAAGTTTCCCAGGATAAAATCAGGAAACAGCAGTTCTGTTGTTTTTAATCATTGTTCTTTAAACCTTCTTGTCTCTGGAATTTGAAAAGGGAGATGAACAATATAGAAGTCAATGTGTACCCCACTTTCTCTCCCTATTTGAAAAAAAGAATGTTTTTTGTATCTACATCCATGGTAAGAGAAGGAATCCAATTTGCAGTGTTGGCCTCACTTGTTTTTCCCCATTTGGACCTTTTATCAAACTAATTGCTTTGATTGTTTGTTTGTTTGCTTTGTTTATGAGAACTTTGGGAAAAAAACTTAATGTGAAAATTAAATAATGTTTGTTTTGAAGCCTATACATTCTTCTTGGTTTTTCCTCTTGATCTAGTTTTCAATAATATGGTTATCAATAAAATAGAAATAAATGGCTTGTTTTCATTCACTTCGTCTCTGAAAACATGAAATGCTTGTATCTTACAAAAAATCAATTCTTCAATAATCACTCTTTATTTTAAAAAGCTTACATGAAAAGATGCTAATTAATTTAGTCAGGAAGGGTTGAGTTCATATATTTCCTCAAATACATATTAGCTGGATAAATCACATCAAGTCACTTAATCTTATCAATTTTAGTTGAGGCTCTATAAATTGGTTTGTAGTCATTAAAGTGTCTTGTAAAGTTGCAACCACCACCTTCGCTACTACTACAACTATCAATACTATTACTACTACTATTAGTACTAGCTAAAAATTACTTATGTTGGACTTAAGAGTCAGGAAGACTTGAGGTCAAATTAAGCCTCAGATTCTTAGTGGCTGTTGGGTTTACTTTAGTTTTCTTATCTGTTAAGTGGGGGTAATGACAGCACTTACCTCTCAGGGTTGTCTTGAAATGTAAATGGGTTAATATTTTAAAGAGTGTTGGGAACCTTAATGTACTCCAAAGATATTAGTTTTAGGCTAATTGAAATGACGAAATCCAATAAGAATTTTATGTAAAACCACTCTGTACATACCAATGTTACAAGGCATTGATGATAGAAAAGTAAGTGAAAGATGATACTTGAGCTTTATTTTCTAGTGGAAGGATACAGACTAAACACATATGAGTATTTAAATGATAAAAAGAGGAAGATGAGAGTAACAACTAGGATCATCATGAAAGTCTTCAGAAGGTTAGAAGGAGATGGGGAAAAAATCTAGGTCTTGAAAAAAGTTAAGGATTTTAAAAGGCAGGGATAAGCAGGCAGAATCTAGGCATAGTTGACATGCAGCCTGTAAGGGTTTTAGTAATGATGTGTAACGTTGGTTAAGGAAAAAGTATGCTAGTGAAATTAACTGGAAAATGAGGTGGGTGATATGGAGTTAAATGAAAGAAACTCATAATTATAGCTAGGCAAGAGTCATATTGTTAAGAACTCTAAATGCTAAATTGAGTTTTTATTTTATACAAGAGTCAAGATGGAGCCCTGGGTAAATGAGTGTCACAGTCAGAGTTTAGCTTTAGGAAGATTATTTGGCAGCTGTGTGATAGATGATTTGAAGAGGGAAGGAATAGTGTAGGAGAAAATGATGGAGCCAATGTGGTAGATTAGAGATAGAACCCAGTCAAATGCTTCTAAATTCCTTTAAATCAAAACCTCAAATTGAAATAAGGAACAGAAAAGCCAATGAAAGGTCATAGCAAGGTATTTTTCCTGCCTAAGTCAACTTTGGAGGTCAGTAGGAGAGGTATAGTCACTTAAACTTTTATGTTACCTCAGTTTCCTCATCTCCCCAAATGTGATCATAGCACCTATCTTCCAGAGTTTTGTGAAGATAAAATGAAATATTAGTAAAGTACTTTGCAAATCTCAAAGCATTATACAAAGTATATTTATTATTATTGAATGGTTGTAAGGTGTTTAAGAAGACCAGCATCTTTGGTATGTGGAATTATCTAGCCCATTTCTGAGCTGCCTATCCACCTTTGGTGTCTACTCTTCACCAACTCTAACCTGCAGCTCCTGGAGAAGCTATAGTGTGCACAGTGGCTTCGACCTGATATGGAGTCAGAGACAGAAAGAGAAGTAGGTATGGAAGATGCCTGTGAGGTCGTGAAATTATGTTCATGAAAGGATAGTCACGTTCTCAAAAGAAACGTGAAAGAGGAGTCAAGACTATGTTTAGGGTAGCAGATAATGCATTCTTTTTTAGGACATGCTCATTTAAGAGATCCGTTTAAAAGGCAAGGTAATGTGGGATTTGGAAACTAGAAGAAGGGAGCTGGATATAGAGATATGGTAGTCATTAGCTACAAGATGATATTTCATTCAAAGGTATTTCTGATTTCTAAAATAGTTCTGTAATATAAAGGTTATGATAACCTACTTCTTCAGGTAATTGTACAATATAGAATCGAGAAGATGAATTTTCAATTTTCATAAACACTGTTGACCATGATATGGATTTTACAACCTCCTAGCTACATGTAATATAGATAGATACACACACATACACACACACACACGCACAGAGTTTTTAATTGTGAATTTGGCACCATTTTATCTTTTTTTCTGAAATAAAGAGAAAATGTGCCTACTTTGAACTTTATAAATTACTCCTTTCATCTAGTATATTTTATGAATAAAATTTAATTAATAAATATAAACAAAACTACATTTAATGTTACATGTGAATTCTTAGTTCGTGACATGTCTAAGTAGGTGAAAAAATAAGATAACACTCCACTGCTTTTCATTTCAGGGGAAAGGGGGAAAAAGGGTTTTTTGGGGTTCAATATATTAAAAGATGGTTGCCAGAGGATTGAACTATTATTAATCCTCAATTAAGAATAATCTCAAGGGGGCAGCTGGGTAGCTCAGTGGATTGAGAGTCAGGTCTAGAGACTAGGTTCAAATCTGGCCTCAGACACTTCCCAGCTGTGTGACCCTGGACAAGTCCCTTGACCCCCATTGCCCACCCTTACCACTCATCCACCAAAAGAGCCAATACACAGAAGTTAAGGGTTTTAAAAAAAAAGAATAATCTCAAGTCAAAATTGACTTTTCTGGAAGTTTATTTACAATTAAGAAGAGAGAAAGGAAATAAGGAAATAAGAATCTAACCCAGTAGGTAAATTACTACAATCCTCTAATTAAATCCAGGTAGGTCTAATTAGCCCTCAGCTGAGAGTCAGAGGGCCAGAGGCCCGAAGGGGAATGAAGCAACACTTCATTCACAGAGTCTATTAAAAGAAGTTTCTTAAGACAAGTTCAGAAAGATTCAGTCTTTAAACTCACCACGTGGACTTCTAAAGAAGATATTAAAAGCAGTCTCACCAAGGTCTCAGTGTTCCAGCCAACACTCCTTCATGGACTATAAGAGCACCTTCATCAGCCACACTCTTTACCAGAAGACCCCCAGCTGACTGAGGACCTTCTCCTTTTAAAAGGGTCACTTATGTGTCACTTCCTGTGCCTCCCTCCTAATTTGCATGTCTAATCACAATAGACTCTTCTCATAGAATGTCTAGGGGGTGGTCAGGTGATTCTTATTTGTCACTCACTCTAGCACAAGTGGGTTAGGAACTCCCAGAATTGGAGGTGCTCTAACCTTAGGTGATTAAATCTAAAGATGGGCAGTGTAGACTTAATCCAATTATCACAAAGCTCTTATAATTTCACACATAAACACAAATGTACAAATGCACACTCAGGCACACCTTCTTGCAATTAGTACTTCTGAACTGTCACATTTAAATCTTTATTTTTTGAGGTATTCCTTGACCTAAAACACTAGTTTGTCAAAGCTTATTCAGAGCTTCATGGCAGCTAATAATCATGCCCACCCCACCTTCTACTTAGGCAATGCAAAGTGACTTTATAATATTTATTCTATTCCAATACATTGTACTCCATGCTTAAGAAATGGCAAAGCAATCATGGGAAAAGTAACAAGTTCAATCAAACCACTTCCATGGTATTCTGTAATTTTCGTAGATAAATACCAAACCAAACCAAACTAGACCCCCTCATTAGACTAAATCATGCTGATTTTTAAAAACAATAAAACTAGTAAATTTCTGTCATGATCAACTAGGAATTCATGCTAGCTCATAGGTCAAAGCTGTTTTACTTCCACTTACTTCTACATATGGCTTAAAAATTACACAAAAATGCCACTCTGGGGCTGTTGTTTTACTCTTTGATTCATTTTATTCAAGAAATGAAATGAAAAGTATGACGGTGAAACCACTATAAGAATATTGTGCCTTTGCACCAAATATTTTGGGTATAAGATGTCACCTTAAATAGAGTTGGATCATACTGATGACATTAGAAAACTATCAGACGGTACAAAGTAAATTCAAATAAAGTTATGCTCCCTTAGAAATTCTGTTTCAGTTGAGAATAGCAAGTGGACAACAGTTCAAGATGTTATGTGGACAAATAAATTTGTGTACGGAATTCTACTTTGTTTATCCTTCCAATAAGCCTCCTGGCTTATTTATTTTTGAAGGTAAAGACCTTGGTGTGCTTTGGTATAGTTGTTTTCCATTGGATTTGAAAAGACCTTGCAAGTATTAATAACAACTTTAGATAGATAACTGCAAATCAAATGTATTTTGATGAAAATTGAATTCTGAAATCGCAAACAACTAGGTCACAATGATATATGGCACCCCATGCAACATGCACAGAATCATATTTCATTCTGTCAGTAACCTGGAATTTCTACAGACTTTGGAAGATATATGGAGGTATTTCTATGTGTCCACACACTGGAGGATAGGGGAGATGCCTGGATGGAGCCCTCCAGGGGATGGCAGGGAGACCTTCAAAATATTATCGTCCTTTAAAAGGGTTTGTATGTTTAAAATTAATTTACATTCTACCTAATTATATTGTCCTTTAATCAAACAGCATACAGCATGTTCTCTAACAAAACAGGACAACATGAGGAATCCATGATCAAAAAGCAACAAACTATATGACAAATGATTACATCCCCTTACATTTTGAAAAGTCATTTAGGATTTGACAGATCTGACAGTCATGAAAAACCTACTATACAAAATTGTATTTAATAGCTTTGGAAAGTGTCTTTGCTACATCCTTTCAATTGCATGGTTGTTTATCTTGCGGAACGCTTATGCTATCCTGCTTTTCATCATATCTTTTCCCTTTTGACTGTCACTATGCTTGTATCTAATCTGCTCCAAGGGCTGTACATCTGTTGTAAGATTCAAAGCTCAGACTAGCACTGAGGCTTTTGAAATGAAAGAAGTCATACATAGTCCAAGAGTTGAAAGTCATTGTTAATTTTTTTCACATATTCCCTTTCTGAAAAACAAGTATTTAATTAAAAAGTAGAAAAAAATGTTTCATTACTTTTCTTTAAGGAATGAAATACATTAACTTGCATTTGGATACATTGGTTTACAGAATGTTTATGATAAGTCTAACAATTTGGCTGACAAGTCTACAGCTAACAAAATTGTTTATGGATATTAAAAAACAAAATCTCGAATGAAATATATTTCCTCCCTCAACAGGAAAGAATATGTTCTCAAGCAATGTTTTCATAGAAAGAAAAAGCTACATACATGTATATTCGATATGCATTTAATAAAAATCAGCCATTTTTGAAAAAAAAAACCATTGTAGTTGCAGCAAAGATGTGATTGCAATCATTTCTGCACCCCACCTACATCATCATTTGTCCTTTCTTAGTTACAGCTGGATCATTCTATTCAGTATATGGGATGCATGAACTAAGAGATTCAGGGAGCTCAAATTAATTAATGAAGAATTTTCTGGCATGAAAAGAAGGCTGAATTTAGAAATAAAAGATTCAGTCCTCCCAGTTCTATCAGTTATTAATTATGTAATATAGAGAGAGTTACTATAATCTTTTTAGGTCTATTTTCTCATCATTAGAGTTATGTTGGAATAAAATGCCTTAAATACATTCTAGTTCTAATAATCTAAGTGTACATGGAATAAGGTGTTGTTTAAAAAAGGTTGGGGGTTGCTTCATTAATAAAAATAGTCATTATTGTAACTCCTGAAATTATTACTCATCATTCATGCCAAGGATGGGCAGAGAAGACAGAAAAGTAGAGGGATGCCAGCCAAAGTGATGTACTGCAAAAATGCTTTATTGCCTGAGATCACTAATTGTGCTCTGAAAATCTAGCAAAAACTCTGAATAGTTGGCAAATTGGGCTTCAGGGATTCCACTATTTAGGTTTGCATCCAGTAAGTACAATTCATCTGATCCCAAGATTAAAAAAATAGAGGGGATAGCACAAGGTAGCAGCCTGGCCCAATTTGAAACCTTTCTAATGATGAGCAGGACACAGAGAAAGGTAAAGTGAATCAGCCTCACATTCAGTACTACAAAAAGGAAAAACATGTATAAGCAGATCAGAAATATTAATTTTACATGCTGAAATGCTTTGGTATGATTGTCTCTGAATACTAATGTGAGCAAACCAGTTATGTGCATGAAATAAACTAAAGATGTTAATGTTTCTGTGCCAGTACATCACAAATTGGAAAAGATTTCACCACTTCCAAGTGAAGGCTCCATAAAGAAGTTTTTCTCAATAATATAAACTCAGCTACAGGATGTACACATTGGAGGACAATTTTAAGAAAAAAAAGTTTATTCTTAAACTTACAATAGATAAAATGTTTTGAAAACAGGAAGCTACTAAAAGTCTGAAGACAAATGAGTAATCTGAGATTACTGAAAACCATCACAATATAAACTCCCAAAACTCTGTCTAACCAAATGAATGACAAAAACAATATTAATGTCTCAAAAAGGTTTCTAGAAGCATTTTCATTCATCACACAATAAATTTATAAACAGTTCAAGATAATATATTGCTTTAGAGTCAAAAGAGACCAATAGTTTGTCAGATGTATGATTAGTTAAAATAGCAGAAGTCTAAAGGTTATTGCCTATTAACAATGAAATTGTTCACGAACTTGCTAATTATGTTATTCTTTGTTTTTTGTTTTTAAATATAATTGTTATATTTACTATGACCTAATGACATATTATATTTATGTAAAATCTGCCTGCTAGAAAATGCTAAATTGTGAAGTTCTTTCAAGCCTTTTGTACCTTCCAGACTGGCAATATTTTAAATGAATCAAGGCAATCTCAGATCATGTAAATACATTATCTGTTAGCAAAAGAAATGTAAACATGACCCTACTTAATGAATTTCTTAATATTTCTTCCTCAATTCTGGACATTGGAACAATTGAACACTGTACACATTGCTAATTGTAATTGAGAATTATCTTTATTTCTTATTTTATTCCTTGGTTTTTTCTCTCATTCTCATTACTGCCCACAGATATTTCCCAAACACTGCTCTATTAATTTCTATCACTAATATACTTGATTATGTGACTCCTAACATCTCTCCAAATTATCTCTTCTACTCTAAACAAGTAAAAAATAAAATATGCCAGGGGGTATTGTGAAAAAAGGCCTAAAGAGTGGGTGAGAATAAAGAGGACACTGATATCTCAAACAATTGAGTACATTATGGAATCAAACATTTCTGCTCATAGCTATAAAAGGAGGACAAAGGCTTACCACTATCTGTAATATTGATAAAAACTTGAATAGTTACAGGTTTGTAGGCTGCTAAATGGTAGAATGAACAGAATACTGGACTTATAATCAGGAAAACTTAAGTTCCAATCTGACCTCAGATATTTTACTTAAACTTCTACTTACCTTGGTTTCCTCATACCCAAAATGAGTATAATAATAGCACCTACCTTCCAGAGTTTTATGAAAATAAAGTGAGATAATATTTTGCAAAGCATTTTGCAAAATTTAAAGCATTAAATAAAGAGTAGTTATGATTATAGCAAGGGTGGATAAGGTGTTGGGAGGACCAGCACTTCTGGCTTGAAGGCTTGCCTTGCCCTTTTCAGGGTTGGTGTCCACTTTTGGTGTCTACTTTTCATGTAACCTTTGGTTCCAAGCTGTAGTACACCCAGTGGCCACAACCTGGTAAAACAGTCTCTGCAGATGGACTAAACTACATTGAAGGTAACCAACAGGTCTCAAACTCTTCTTTGACTTAGAGGAATGTGTACCCCAAGTATGAGACGATATCTCCTGGTGGAGTGGGTAGATGAAAACAATTTGCTTATAGTTTGGTCAGACATTTGACTGTGCTCCAGGTCTGACTTTTGTCTTGCAACTGGAATTCAATAACTCTGAAAGAGAGTGGAACTGATGACTTTGTGCAACTTTGCCTCACTTAAATCCAATTCATGAGCAAGTCAAGAGATCACCTAATGATGGCACTGATCCTCTTTGAAAATAAAGGACAAACAATAATATTATTGCTACTATTATTATTATTATTATTATTATTATTATATTGGGTTGTTCTTTGTGATGAAGAATTCAAAATATAAAACTGTTACTAAGTTCATTTGGTTCTTTTGTCAATGAATAGTTAAGGAGCTCCACCAATATCGAGTCTTGTAGTCATCAAATATTTACAGTGTGCACTACTGTGAATGATTTTAAGAGATGTGTAAGACCTGATTTTTGTCAAGGAAGCCACCATCTATTAGAAAGTAAAAGCTAATACACACATGAAACAATAATAGAGTAACACCTCTCTCTTACTTGACACTACACTCTGTTGACCTACTTCATGCTATAAATCCTAATTTTCTTTTAGTCTCTTCTTAACCCCAAAATGTAAATATTCTCATCATGGTTTTTATCCCTGAGTTCTTAGCTTTACCCTCTAAACAATCTCCCCTGGGTAACTGAACCAATTTCACGACTTAATTATCATTTCTGTGTATATGACGAGGGATGATTATCTTTGGTGCTGAATTCTCAGTTTTTTGGAGTTTTTTTCGAAGTATTCATTTGACTATCGTACAATCAACTCAAATTCAGCATGTCGACAAAGGAACTCATTGTCTTCTCCACAAATTCAATATCTACTCTCCTTTTTTAAGTTGTTTGCACACAGTTTCCCAAGGTGCCAGGCTTAACATCTTAGATTTCATTGATCCTTCTTTTTCATGTTCTTCCCCTATAGCTAATCAATCCCAGTTCCTGACAACAAGGAACATGTAGTTACTTCTGAACTTTTTGATTTATTAATCAATTTTGCTGTTTTTTTCCTCTTCTTTTCTGTTTAAAAATATTATTTGATATTTGGGATGACTCTCAGGGAGGGAAAAATAGAGAGAGAAATGCAGAGGGGAAAGGAGTGCAATATATATATATATATATGTGTGTGTGTGTGTACATACATACATATATATGTATATATGTAGAGAGACACTTCAATACATTTTTTAAGTATTCTTAATGACCTTTTGGTTTCTTCTATTAAATTCTTAATTCTGAAATAATTTGCTGCTTTGTCATGTACACTCACCCACTAATCCATACAAAATTACTTTATATACAAGAAGAGAAAAGGAGAGGAATAGAAATGATTTGGCACCTAACTAACATTAGAAGTTTCCCTACTGTATAATATAAAAGCCCAGAGGGAGAATCTACAAGCTGATAGAGGTTGACTTAAAAAGAACACAGGGTCACTCCAGTCTGGATGTTTCTCCAGTGCTATTTTAAAGGTGGCTTTTCTAAAATTAGATACATTTAACTTTGTATCTTGTCCCTGACTTGGATATAGGGCAGGGATTCCCCAGAGTCTAAAGCTGTGCTATGCTGGGTTTGCATAATAAACACTGACTTCCTGGCTGATTAACATCGTACTTCTGTGCATCAACTTTGCTTTTTCTATAGGACTGGGCATTCATTTTTATGGTATTATATGATAGGCTCCAAAAAGACTCAGTCCTGCCCCACCAGCCAGATTTATTTTCTAAATCATCTGTCAATGGCCTTGTAATGCCACCATGAAAATGATGACTCATGGTTATAAAGAGCTATACAGTTTAAAAAGAACTTTCTTTGACACTGTGGTATAGGTAGAATATTCTTTCTCTTTGTCTCCTTCCCTTCCTTCCCTTCCTCCTTTTCTTCCTTCCTCCTTTTCTTCCTTCCTCCTTTTCCTTCTTTCCTTCCTTCCTTCCTTCCTTCCTTCCTTCCTTCCTTCCTTCCTTCCTTCCTTCCTCCCTTTTCCCATCCTACTGAGAAAAACAAAACAAAACAAAAAACTGAACAAGTAAAATCTTCAACACAATAAACATTCCCAAATTGGTCACCTCTAGGACAGGAGATGTGAAGAATGTTTTATCTCCATTCTTTTGGATTCATTGTTTATCATTGTGTTAATCTGAAGTCTAAGTTCCTTTAAAGTTGTCTATATAATGTTTTTATTAATGTATGTATTGATCCATTTTTGCTCAGTATTCTCTGTTCAAAGAGGTACCTAGTTTCCTCTGAAACTGCTCCTTTCATCATTTCTTATGAAGCAATTATATTCACATACTAATTTGCTTAACCATACCAGTAGGACACCCCTTAATTTTCAGTTTTCAGTTACCATGAAAAGATAAAAATAATTTCATAACCACAGATATNCCTTCCTCCCTCCCTCCCTCCCTCTCTTCCTTCCTTCCTTCCTTCCTTTCTTCCTTCCTTCCTTCTACTATGCTTTCATTAGTGTAAAGAATTCCAACTACCCATAACAGGTTAGCAACTGATCTGCCATTCAGAGTCTTCAAATATTACTTGTTCAGTCAATCATTAAATATTTATTAAGAATCCCTTGTGTCTAAGGTATTGTGTTAAGCATTGAAGATACAAAAAAGGACAAAAACAAAACAAACAAACAAATGATAAACAGTCACTACTTTCAAGGAGCTCACAATCTGTTGGGGAAGAAATTATTTAAAATGAGAAAACTAAGGTCCAGAGAAGTTAAGGCATTATTTGAATAGCCAGAAAATATAGCGTTTAGCTGTGAAATTGTGACTATGCACTGTGTTTGTGGGACACACATAACCTTCAGGGTTATTTAATCAGCTCTATTTACTTTCTCCTACTGATTCATGTCCTTGATATTTTTTTATGGTCCCTCTCTCTCTCTGTCTCTCTGCCTCTTTGCCTGTCTGTCTGTCTGTCTTTTTCAGCAGTGAAGATCCAATTAGAGACAGAACAAAAACAAGGATGAAAACCTCCCAATCCCTATTTCAGGGATGATTCTCCTCTCAATTACTTCTTCTAAATTACATTTACAGTAAGTACAGGCTGATGATAATCTTTATAGAGATAAAATAAGAAAGAAAGGTAAACAGATTTTCTAAGAAGGAATGGCTCAGAGATTAAAGGAATGAACTCCACTCATGAGAGTTAAAGAGAAGTCTAAGTGTCTGTCTGAAAGGGATCTCAGCAACACAATACTTGGCATACCTAACCTGCCCAAATCATCTGACTTGCAGTCTTGCCCCTTGTTTGGAGATTGCCTCTGACTTTGCTTGTTTTAATCCAGAACCGTCTGAGGAAGACCTCTCTTTTTCCCCAACTTCTTATGTTCTACACGCTTTATCAGGAGCAAGGTTCTCTTTGACTTTTGCTCCTAGACTTGCCAACTGACTTCTGACTTACTTAAGACATTCATATTTCCTTTGACGATTCCTGGACATGCAAGTTGGAGGGGCACATGGAGTTCTGTTGTTGGTGTCCTTGTCATTGTTGTTGTTGTCATTCAGTTGTTTTGGTCCTATCTGATTCTTCATGATCCCATTTGTGGTTTTCTTGGTAAAGATTCTGGAGTGGTTTGCCACTTCCTTCTCCAGGTCATTTTCAGATGAGGAAACTGAGGCAAACAGTGCTAAAGGACTTGCCCAAGGTCACAAAACTACTTTGTATCTGAGACTGGATTTGAACTTAGATCTTTCTGACTTTAGGGCTGACACCATAATCCACTGTGTCACCTACTATTCTATATGGGCCTCTGGGAAAGTATAAATAATCATACTCATTTGGCCAGGTTCATGTTATTATCTGATTGGACATGTTTAGCATATAATCTGACTACTTGATATTAGAAAGGAGAAACTACAACAGTTAGGGACTCTTGTGGACCCTGTATTTTTGTAAAATTTCTAGTTTGCATGAGATCTGAAATTTTTCTTATTTCATGATCTTAAATATAATATTTTAATGAACACTTTCATAAATTTGTGATTTCAGAGGTATGAACAGTGATTTTGATGATTCAGATCATTAGCCATCTCTGCCATTTCCTCCTGTGCAAGTTTCACTGATGCCTTCTCTTAAACTCTCCACAAATGGTTTACCAAATGTTTGAGGGATTTTTCTCCCTTTATCTGTTGAGTATAGTACTCTCAATTCAATATTCAGGCTGTCCATTGATTAGCTCTATCCTCTCCCTATGTCTGGTCTATCTTTTCCTTCTCTTGATATATATTTCTCTGATAATATTCTGAATGAAGCTTCTCACAACCAGTTTCTCACTATTATCATTTGGCTGCCTTTTTATACCCACTATATGCCCTTTGGGTGAGTCCAAATTGAAGTGGGTACCCATTATAGATGGGGAGGCCACCAGTTGCTCCTGTTTTTTAATGACACTGTTCTGATTGCATCAAGATCTGAACCACTAAAAAGCTCCTTAAATATAATTTATATTTAGTCAAAAGAATTCAGCTTATCCATGAAACAAAAAAGTAGATGAAGAATGTCCATTGTCTAAAATACGATGTGAAGTTGAACAGGCATGACACACGCACACACACACACACACACACACACACACACACACACTCTGACACAATCTTGATTAGACATTATGCTTAAGCAAACAGTTGAACTCAAAATTCAACAGAAGGAAGAAATCATCATAGATGACTTTTTAGAATTCATAGTCTTTTTCATTATCCCAAGTTTGTCTCTATAAGATAATCTAATTTTTCCCACATCAATTTACCTAAGTTACCAATCATATTATATATTTGGGATTCATGTATTACCACAATCTTCCAAATGTGAATTTAAGGAAACTACACAAATGGTGACAGTATAGATAGAATGCTGGACTTGGAATCAAACAAAACTGAATTTAAAACCAGTCTCCAGAACTAAATAGCAGTGGCAAGCTAATTCCTGAAAAAGTCACTCAATCTCTGTTTGTTTCAGTTTTCTTATCCTTAAAATGAGGATAAAAATAGCATCTACCTTCTAGGATTGATATGATGATCAAATGAAATAATTTTGGAAAACACTTAGCAAATCTTAAAGCTTTATGTAAATAGTAGCTATCTTCATCTCTATTAATATTATTATTATTGCTGGTCTATCTCAATATCAACAAATCATTCTTTTGTATCATGATAATATCTTCGTGGCATGTAAATGACTCTGGCCTGGGTAGCAACTTGAGCTTTTATCTGGTAGATATTAGGAGGGATTTAGTTAATGATAGTTTAGTTAATAACAGAGAACCAAATCCAAACAACGAATTAACTCCAATGAGATATAGGAGGGGAATATAAGAGGGCCAGGAATCATGTATTTTGGGAGGAACTTAAGGAGAAGAGTGCAGAGACTGACAAGCAGGGAGAGAAAGACTTTGAAAAAGAAAGAAAAAAAAAACATTCAAACTTTGTTAACTTTGTTTAGAAGTGGCTTTATCATCATCACCACATTATGATAATTGGCAAATGTTAAAATAAGTAAGATCTGAAAAATTATTTACTTTGTCAGTGTTCAAAGACAAGAAGCATTTAATACATATTAAGATAATGTTTTTCAACTAAGAAAACCAATACAGTCAAAATTAGAAGGAAAGCAGGAAACTAGAAGAAAATAAATTCACAGCAAATTTCTTTGGTAAAGATTTCATTTCTCAAAAATATAGGGAACTGAGCCAACTTTACAAAAATAAGAGCCACTTTGCAATTGATAAATAATTAAACTATATGAACTGGCATTTCTCAGAGGAAGAAATCAAAGCTGTCAATAGCCAGATGAAAATGTGCTAAATCTCTATTATTGTGAGAAAAGCAAATTAAAGCAACTCTGAGGTATCATACCATACCCATCAAACTGTCTAAGATAACAGAAAAGGAAAATCACAAATGCTGGAAGGAATATGGGAAAATAAGTACACATTTAAAGTGGAAGTGGGAGCCAGTTCAATCATTCTAGAGAAGATTTTGTAACTGTACTCAAAGGGCTAAAACCCTTGTATATCCTTTGACCCAGCACCACTGCTATTAATTTTATATTATAAAGAAATCAAAGGAAAGGAAAAGGAACATTTGTGTATGAAAATATGTATAGTGCCTCTTTTTTGATGATAGTAAAGAATTTGAAACTGAGAGGATTCACATCACCTGGGGAATGGATGAAAAAAGTTATAGTATATGATTGTGATGGAATACCATTGTGTTATAAAATGATTAAAGAAGTGGCTCCAGAAAAATCAAAGAAGATCTTTTTGAACTGATGAAAAGTAGAGTGAGCAGAACTGGGATAATAGCATGCATAGCAATGGCAATATTGTAAAGATAATCAACTGTGAAAAATTAGCAACTCTTATCAATGCAGTGATCCACAATGTTTCCAAAGAAACTATGATGAAAAGCACTCCAGCCCCGGATAGAAAACTAATGGACTCTGAATACAAGCATTTTTTCCTTACTTTTTCTTGGTTGTTTTTCTTTTGCTCTCCACAACATGACTCAGATGGAAATTTGTTTTGTATGACCTCATTGTAGAATCAACACTGCATTTCTTGTCTTTTTTTTAACATTTATTAATATTCATTTTTAACATGGTTACATGACTCATGCTCCACCTTTCCCCTTCAACCCCTCCTCCTGCACCCCCCCCCACCCATGGCCGATGCATATTTCCACTAGTTTTGTCATGTGTCCTTGATCAAGACCAATTTCCAAATTGTTGGTAGTTGCATTGGTGTGGTAGTTTCGAGTCTACACCCTCAATCATGTCCACCCCGACCCATGCATTCAAGCAGTTGTTTTTCTTATATGTTTCCTCTCCTGCAGTCCTTCCTCTGAATGTGGGTAGCATCTTTACCACAAATCCCTCAGAATTGTCCTGGGTCATTGTATTGCTGCTGGTACAGAAGTCCATTACATTCAATTTTACCACAGTGTATCAGTCTCTGTGTACAGAGTTCTTCTGGCTCTGCTCCTTTCGCTCTGCATCAGATCCCGGAGGTCTCTCCAGTTCGCCTGGAACTTCTCCAGTTTATTATTCCTTTTAGCACAATAGTATTCCATCACCCGCATATACCACAGTTTGTTCAGCCATTCCCCAATTGAAGGACATACCCTCCTTTTCCAATTTGTTGCCACCACAACAAATTGGGAAAGATGTTGATGAAATGAAATAATTTGAAAAAGATAATTTTAAACTTTAACAAAAATTAAAAATTATAAAGCAATCGACCATGGGTGGGAGGAGTGCAGGGGGTGAAGGGAAAAGCAGGAGCATGAATCATGTAACCATGTTAAAAATGAATATTAATAAATGTTTAAATTAAAAAAATATATAAAGCAAAAAATTACCTCTGTGTTAAAAATATAGTTCATTAACAATCAGTTACTTTATAAAAGTAGTGAGCTCCTTCTGCCAGTGCATCTCATTTTACTAGTAAATAATAGAGGATTGGATCCCAGAATTTCCTAACTACAAATCTGACTTCAACTAATGTGTCATTCTTGTCTCTTTGACACATCCCTTCGAGCAGCTGATCGGTGGAATAATGGTGAGTATACTACTCTGGGAAACAGGCAAGAGTCTGAGTTCTATCTCTATCAAAGTCACTGAGTCACTTTGCCACTTCACTTTGTGAACTTCAGTTTCTATGCCTCATCCTTAAATAAAGGAATTTACAAGATCTCTAACATCCCTTCCAGCTTTAAGATTTTTTATAATCTAATTGCATTTAGTCATTAATTCATGAAGTGCTACTACCCAAGTCCTTGACCCTATTCAGTGAAAAGGGGAAAGTGTTATCAACTACATACTGATCTCAAAGTAATTTGCGTCAGCATGAGAAAGTTTTCTGGTTCACCTCAATGCTAAGGGACACACTAGATCTATAGCAAGATCTCCACGAGATCTGGAGAACATAAGTATGTATAATGTTTTAGCAATAAGAATGCATAAATCAAAATTCTAGCCAAATAAAAAAATAATTTAATGCAAGCCAAAATTAAAATAATAAACAAATCAACAAAATCAGCATTCAAAAAAACAAAATCTATGATCTCAGATTTAAATGTCTTCATCCATAATTCCCCCAGAAGAATAGGGGATTATAGTTTAAATACTCTAATTCAAATTTCCTTTTTGTCTACAGGTTAAACGAAGGAAACATTGGCTCCTCCATCTCTATGTGATTTTTTGCTATGGCCATGTGTCAGATGAGTGCTGTTACAGACCTTTAACACTCTGTTGCCCAAGGGAATAGAGCTTCACCATAAAAACTTATGGGAAATGACTTAAGGGTCAGAAGTAGGCTGCCTCTATGCCAGTAGCAATTTTTTTTTGCCATTTCTCTCCTTATTGCAAATTTTTCTCTTTGCTGTTTGACCTCACTTCAGCTGGGCTTTTTTCTCTTCCTATTTTTCTTCCTCTTTATTTTCTTGTTTGCATAGCCCCCAGAATAAAAATATGGGGAAGCATTAGCAATTAGAAGTCATTCATTTATTTATTTTTTGTGCAAACCAAACATTTTGCATCTCTGCTTTTTTTTTTTCTTAGTCACAAACTATGGAAACATTTTAAAATGCAGAACAGAAAGACACCTGGTATGTGCTATCACTGAGCAAAACAAAGTTGTGGATAAACAAATAAAGACTTGCAAAATCATTAAAGTTAACTTAAAAGCCTTTATATGCACAACATTATGACCCAGCTATATTAATCAGGTATTTCAATATCAGGCACAAAGATATTTATCCTCTTGAAAACACCTTTGAAATGCAGTTTGACTGAAGGAAAAGAAAGCACTTTATTCACTGCTTATTTGTCTGGTGCACCTACAAAATGTTGAATAGTGTGCTCAATTCTTTTTTTAGGATATGACTAATAATAAAATGTTAGAAGTATAAAACCAAATCAGATGTAGCTGGATGTAGATTTAACTATTGCCTCTTGACCTAATTTCTCAATGTCAACTTTACAAAATAGCACTGAATTATTATAATTATTTATTTTAGAAATGATCTTTAATAGTTACCAAAAGCATCCAAATAATTCTGCATTGAATAAAAATATATATACTTTTAATATTCTATTATAACATGTTAATGTTGTGTTGCCCAAACCTATTTTTACCACATTAAAAGCAAATCAAACCATTTATCAAAAGTCTATTATATTATAGACACTGTCCTAGGTCCTGGGGATACAAAGTATGTCAATAGACAGTCTCTGATATCATATGAAGCTAACATTTATACAATATTCTAACATTTGGAAAACAATTAACATGAAGTATATAAAGATACCTGTCTAAAGTACTTATTACTTTTGATAATCTTTTCCTCCTGAATACCTTCTTCTAACTGGGTTTATGTGACCCTGTTCTCTCTTGGTTCTCGTTCCTGACTCTTCCTCAAAATGATTGCTTTATCATTATTCACATATTGACCTGTATCAGAAGGTGAATCCTAAGGCTCTAATGTCAGCTCTATTCTTTCTCATGCAGCTCATCGATCAATCAAAAAAGCATTTGTTTTATTTGGGAGCTACAAAGACCAAAAATGAAGCAGCCTCTGCCTTCCAATGTTCTTGCATTCCAAAAGGGAAAATAATATGAAAATATATACAAAATATGCACCAAGCTACAGGGTACTTTGGAGTGAATTTGTTCTCAGCTGTGGAGTCAGGATGGTTTCATGAAGGTACTTCAAATGAGTACTGAAAAATTAAATCAACAAAAGATAGAGATGAGAAAGGAGATATTCCATGTGTGGCAGATGGAGAATACAAAGGCACAGATTCAAAATGGAGTTTTATTTGTGAGGAAATGTGGGTAAGACAATGCAACTGGATAACAAAGTGAAAGAAAGGGAATAAAATGGAAGTAAAAGAAAACTGAGCAGTAGGCAAAATTGTGAAAATATTTAATGTTAAAAGAAGTTTATATTTGTAACAATAGGCAATATGGAGAGACTTGGTTTTTTTTTTAAGCAGAGCAATGCTATGAGACTTTGCCCTTTGTTTAAACCAGATGCACAGTTAATGAGACCACCGGACTTAAAGTCAAGAAGACCTAGGTTCAAATTCCACCTCTTATATTTGCTGACTTGTGACTTAAAGCAAGTCAGTTAACCTCTCTCCACCTCTAAAATGGGGATAATAATAGCAACTACCTCACGGAGCTGTGAAATTAAAATGAGATAACATATATAGAGGGCTTTTTTTTCAAATCTTTAAATGATATATAATTCTAATTACTAAAAACAAAAAAAAGAAGTTATTCTGGTCACCTTCAAAGTATTAATTAGAGTAGGGTGAAGATTGAAGTGGTCTCATGAATGGTGAACTTATCTGCTTCCACAGATTTAATTACTTATGTGGATAACTCCTATCCTAAGGCTAGATAATTCCAGTCCTTCTTTCTTTCCAGAACTCTGGTTTATATCCCAAATTACCTAATGGGCATTTCCAACTCTTGAATCCTAACACCAATATTTCTGACATGTACCTCAATATCATCTCTTTCATCAAACCTAATCTCTATACTCACATGTTTTCCATCCTATTTCAAATCCTCATTACCTCTAACCTATACTGCTATAAGAGCTTCTTCATTGCTTTTCTTGTTTTAGTTCATCCATCTTTCAATCCACCCTTCATTGTTACTAAATGGAGTTTCCTAAAGAACGATTCTTACTCTGTCACTCTCTTATACTATAAATACCAATAATTCCTGTGGTCTTTAGGATCGCACTCTTTGGCATTTAAAGCCATTCAAAATCTAGCCATAATCTGTCTGTGAAAGGCAGAGTAGGATAGTGGAATCCAAGGCTAGAAAACATGGGTTTCAGTTCTTGATCAAAATATTTAACAATTGTGTGACCCTGGGAAATTAGCTTAGCCCCTCTCATCTTCAGATTCCTCTTATACAAAATGAAATAATTTATTTTGATAGCCTCTAATTCTGCATCTATGATCTTTCCTTTAAAATTATCATGCATTTTTTATTTCTAAACTCTTCAGTATTAAAATGTTGGCTTTATTTCTTTTCCTCACATATGACACTCCATATTGCAGCTGTTTTGTTCTCTTTTTGCCTACTCTGTATTATACCCAGACCAACTCTATCTCTTATAATTTCTATTCTCCTTCAGTTCTCGCTCATGTACCACATCTCCAACACTGGGCCCAGCTGCCAGCATCTTATCCTCAAATAATACTGCATTTATTTTTTATACATTTTCTACACTAGATATTGTGTAAATGGAATTAGCTCACCCTCATTCATTTGTTCAGACTCTAGCCACCAGAAATAATGTCACCCCACCCAACTTAGTGGAAGCCAATAAGAGAATAGCTAAAAATCTGAGACTCCTCTTTTGACCCCTTTTGTGATCCTTGTGATTTCTTGTTGAAAAGTATTGTGGCCTTATTAAAAAGCTTTAAGTTCCTAGCAAACCTGAATTTAAAGGGTTAACACTGTTCCCCTTTGACCAGGAATGCTGCTGCCTGGTATAGCCAAGACCAAAACCTTAGTAGGGGCAATTCAACCCTGAGAAAAATGCTCCCCAACTTGGCTTTCTGATAAGAACGCAGTTAAAATTCAGCCTTGGTCTTGGTCTGTTCTGAAGCCAATGAGACTTTTTGTGTTTTGATATGACATAATTTGTAACTTCAGAGCTTCTGCAAAGTTTCGTGGGGCTTCTTTTGTGTTAAATGAGTCTTGAAACATATATAATAAACTCCATGCTCCTGGAGCCAGAGCTGGAAGTATGAGTTAAAAGACAACTCCTGTGTTCAGTCCTTATTTCCTAATCAACTAAACTGTCCTTATCAGATTATCAGAGATGATAAAGAGATCTTGACACTATCTCTTATAATTTTTATTCTCCTTCAGATCTCAGCTCATGTCCCACAACTCCAACTCTGGGCCCAGATGCCAGCATCTTATCGTCAAATAATACTGCATTTATTTTTTATACATTTTCTACACTGGATATTGTGTAAATGGAATTAGCTCACCCTCATTTATTTGTTCAGACTCTAGCCACCAGAAATAATGTCACCCAACTTAGAATTAAGTGGGGAGGGGGGTGGTCTGTTACCCACATGTGATAGTAAGTGACAAATCAAAAACAAGGGACTGCCTTTTTGGCAGTCCAAAACAGTGTTGAGGCTGCCATTTGTCCACTCGAAATTGGAGGTGGATGCAGGAAGTGACGAAAGATGTTCTCTTTTAAAGATGATGGCAACTTCCTGTGGAGGCAGTTGGCGCTTTGAGCTCAGTGTAGAAGGATCTCTGGTGAGACCTCAGACTGCTTCCCTTTGAATTGTCACGTGGGTAGGTGTTAAGATTAAAAATGATGAGGACTGATATAAATATATAAATTAGTATTTTAATTAAAGCCATGCTGATAGAGATAAATCATTAGACCACGCACCAGTAAGAATTCAAAGCTGCTGCCTCCTCCATTATTATTACCTCTTCTCTCTTCCCTGCCTGCTAGCCAAAGAGGGGGAGACTACTTTCGATTCTCTCATTTAAACTGTCCTCTGCATGGTGACGCAGGCATTCCCACGCCCAAAGAACCGGAAACAGAAACCTGTTGGACCATGGGAAATGTAGTTTGATAATTCCCAAGTGTCCATAGAAAATATATATATACTTTTAGATGGCATTTCCCAAATTCCAATTAACATAGGTCAGGCTGACTCTTTCTCTTCCCTTGGCGTTTCTGGAGGATCTAGCCTCAAGGAGGCCTCTCCTCTTAGAGAGGAGGTCTTGTGGTTAGAAGCCTTGTTTAATTAACTTCTGCATAAATTAATTAATCCTCTGCTGGGGCCTCTAAATCCCTACGTGGTTCAAAATTCTGGTCCGGGCCAGAGTTTCTCTCTCTCAACTTCCCTATCTTCAACCTTCCTAATTGTAAATAAACCACCATAGAAGTCATCCTGACTTGGGTCTATTTTATTTTGAAATCGAGTTAATCGATTTCTGGCTACCATACCTTAAATATCCAGTCTCCCCTCTTACAATATATATGTGAATTTATGGGTACATGTTATGTCCAGATATTTTTCTTGAGGAAGGAATATTTAACTTTTGTCTTTCTATACCCAGAATACAGAATAGTTCCTGCCACATCATAGGTATTGAATAAATGTTTGTGGATTAATTGACTTGGATAACCCTTTTATAAAGTTGTTCATTCCTTTCTATGAGATATGTGTTTGTTTGTTTTTTATTTGTAGATCAGTAAAACTGAAGTTGTCCTCAACATCTTTCTCTTTTTTTCATTATGACAAACAAGTTTTATGATTTTTTCCAAATCTTCTCTCAAAGATACTGGTGATGTAATTTGCATCTACAGTGAATATCAATTCACATTTTACCTAGATTACCATAAGAGCTGCTCTCATTCCCTGTATGCAGTCTTGTTGTACTTTCAAAGAGTTGCACAAAAATTAAAATTTTCTTTTAGCTTCATTTAAATCATGTAATTTCTCTGCTTCACACTTAATGGTCTATTTTTGTACTATTCTTTATTTACTATGTTCCATTTTGGCATCACTGTTTTATAGCCCCAAATCTACAGTAGTTCCCTTTTTGAAGTTTCTTGTCATGAGCAAAGTTTTGTCACTATTACAGAAAAAAATCCTGAAAATATTAGAATATTTGTATTATCACCTTGTAATAGTGCAGATACTGTAATGAATTGGAGTTTTTATTTATACTTCATACCAGTTACTGTTGAACTACTGACACACAGCTGGCAGTCAATGAAACATCTGCTGTTGTAAGAAAACAGCATCTTTTTTGAGATCTTAATTTGTCTGTACCCAGGGGACAATTGAAATTGATCCAACAATAACATTAAAAACATTATAATTGTTCTGTACTGCTTTAGGGCTAATAACAGCACTTGCCAATTACATTCTTTTGCTTAGTGCTGGCACTAGTTGTACAAAAAATTCTTGGGATGATAAACAGTGTGATGCAAAGAATGGAGTCATTTTGTAAGAGAATTAAAGGCTCTGGAGTAATATAAGATCAGTGAATGAGACCTCAATATGCCCGAACTGATAGAAGTGTCAGAATCTAGAATCTATATCCTTGAACAAAACTGGGAAAGTTAAAAATCTAAAGAGAAGTCCCAGCTATATCAAATAAATAACTGAATTTCACATTTAAGTAGTTCTCAGGATCGTAGGATCATGGATTTGACCTTGGAAGAGATCTTATAAGACTATAGTGCAAACTTCTCATGATTTTATTTTCTTTCTTACTGTTTTGTTCTTTTTTTCCCCAAACCAGATGTGACCAACCAGTAAGTTCACTGGTGTCAGCAAATCCTATTGAGAAAACATTCTTTACTAATTTACATCAGATTGTACTTTACAATGTTTAATCTTAATTGTCTGACACATGAAGAGGTTAAGAGTCTTTGTGTAGGGTTGTATAACTTCTAGGAGAAACAGTTGAGACACATACCCAGTTCAATATGACATTGAAACTAATTCTCTATACATCATGCTACTATATTCTTACAGTAAAAAAAAATGAGGTAACTGAGGACAAAAAGGGTTAAATAAGTTTCCTAAGGCTATACAGATTCTAAATGACATGGATCATATTTGGTTCTATATCCCCTTACATTAATTTCATTGCTTGTTCCATTATACATTTTAAAGTGTTATATCAACAATTATCTAGTAAGAATAGGTAGTAAAATTATTATTACCTCCATTTTAAAGAAGAATAAACTGATATTGGAGGACACACAATCACAAAACCAGTAAATATCAAAACAACAATTTACTTTCAATTCTTTATATAGAATTGTTATATCTCTACTATGAAATGCTATTTCTTTGAATCTCTCTAAGTCAAAATTCTGCTTAGAAAACTTCAAACACTCTTTGACACCAGGGAAACACTAATCTTGTTCTTCTTCATGTGTATAAATACAAATGAAAAATGAAATGTGACATTTCTTCTATGATTCTAGACAACATTTACTATACCTGTAACTTTCAGAAACTGAATTTAATGTTTCTCTATCTACCTATCTATCCAGTTATTACACATGTCTGCACATACTCACACTATATCTCTTTTACATGAACTTTGCCTTGTGATTATATAATTGAGAGCTCTCGTGTTTGCCTTGGGATCCATGAGTTTAGATCAGTGAATGAGAGAAAGAGGGAGGGAAGGGAAAAGGAAGAGAAGAAAATGAAAGAAGGAAGGAAGGAAGGAAGGAAGGAAGGAAGGAAGGAAGGAAGGAAGGAAGGAAGGAAGGAAGGAAGGAAGGAAGGAGGGAAGAAGGGAAGGAAGGAAGGCTTATTAAGCACTTGACCATATCTTGACATTGTGCTTGATGTTGGATGCTAGGGACAAAGATACAAATGTGAGAAAGCCTTATTTTCTATGGGAGTGTAAACATATACTAGGAGGTGGTGGCTAAAGATGAATGATTGGTTTCAGAGTATCACAGGGATGATGAATGGAGAAAGGACAAATTGATCATTACTTTCCAGTAAGAATAGTAACCTTTTCTAATAGTAATGATAATATTACAGATTTTCCTTCTCACAATAAATTATATTATTTTAATAATTACACTGTTTCTGTTTTAAAAATTCTAATAATATGACTTTATCTTTTGTTGTTGTTGTTGCTTAATTTTGAGAAGATCATCTCTTTTTAAAGTGTCCATTTATTTTATATATCTTTGTCTGATCTCTATCCCTATCTGGAGTCCTATGTAAGAATAAGGAGTACAAGGGGAAAATGTATTGTTATTCATTCATATGATGAAAGAATATACACTGAATAAAAAAAGTCTAGCAAAATTTGATTAGTGTGAAGCCTTGGTCTTTTGTAATAAATTTCTTCTAAGTGAATTAATTCACATTGAATTATTAATGGATTGATGCTGGCATTTTCTGTAATAGGATTAAACTCACATTTGATTGAAGAAGCAAAATTTTTCATAATCATTTACAATTTCCTTAGAGATCCATTTACCAATATCTGTTTTTTTCATTTTATATAAGAAACAAAGATTTATCAAAACTCAAGTTTCCCTAAGACACAAAAGAATAATATAATGTGGAAAAGGTAGATGAGTTTATTTGTTTTATAACTAAATAGCATGTCTTTCTAATAAGAATCCTTTCCCTGCTGAATCTAGGGTAAGCAAAGACATGTTGACAATTTATATTGTTTTCCTTGGTGTGCCTGACACTTTAGACAAAAAAATATGCAAATGAAGGACAAAATAAGATTTTGGTAATGTGAAGTTTCAATTAATTGATGTTTGACAAATACTCTTGTATCTCATTAGATATAACTGCAGTGAAAGACATCAACAAAATGCATCCATTTATGGCAGATGGAAGAGTTTTCAATAATGTTTTAACAAATAACATCTCCTCTGAAATGTTCCAGCTCCTCATTCAATATGTGCCATCACTGTCAGCCACTGCTGTGCTTTTTATTGAAGAGCGGCATGTGGGCTGTGGGCTGTGGGCAATGGCAATGACACAGGAGACAACATGTTTTTCTAGGAGCAGTGACAGAACTGTGTATTTATAGGGAGTGAATCTATATGAAATAAAAATCTCCAGAATAAGTCCTTGAATAGAATTTAGTGACTGAAATTGTGGTTGTTAATCTACATAGGCAAATGCTAAGTTCTGTATGAACAGAATGTTCTAGCCAACTGAGAGAGCTTCTGGAAGGAGCTTTGCAAGAGTTTGCTACGAATGAAAGTATTGTTCAAGACAGGTTTTACAGAGCTGGAGAGTGACTAACAGGCCATTAATGGAAATAATTTAGGTTTGGACTAAAGGAAGGAGGGAAAATTTCAGGAGGGAGAAATAGTATAAAGATAAAGGAAATATATAAGTCATTTTATTGGCCCAAACATTAAATTAGAGAACTTCCACCAGTTCTTGAGTAAACAGCTCAACCATAAGAACTTGAGTTCTGACAGATATGAGTTCCATAACAAAGGTAGTGTTTCTGGTATGAGTATGAGGTTCAAAACCTATTTGTTTTTGGAAGAAATTCTGATTCTATGAACAACTCTGGCTATGATAAAACATATCTCAAGGTTACATATAAAGAGGACCTGCTTTATGATAACACAAGTGAGGAATAGTTAAATAAATGGATGTTCACTGGGGTCCATACTGGCATGGATTTTTCATCAATGATGCAATCAATATTGAAAATTTTACATATTCACTTGGATACTTTTTTCAAAAAAAAGCAATTGAAAAAATGGAATGGAGGGGCAGCTGGGTAGCTCAGTGGATTGAGAACCAGGTCTAGAGATGGGAGGTCCTAAGTTCAAATCTGGTCTCAGATGTCCCAGCTGTGTGACCCTGGGCAAGTCACTTGACCCTCATTCCCTACCCTTACCACTCTTTTGTCTTGGAGCCAATGCACAGAATTGACCCCAAAATGGACAGTAAGGTTTAAAAAAAAAAGAAAAAAAAGAAAAATGGAATGAATTTCAAAATTTTCACTTTTTCTCATCCATTTGCCTATTTCAATACAGACTCAGACTTGATTTTGTTTTTCCTTTCTGGTACTCAAGATGGAATCCATGACATAATAGGTCCTTTAAACCTCCTTAGACATATTGGGTATGTAGCTATCCCTAGTAGACCACAGTAGTCTTTACTTCAGGGTAAATAAATCATAATTGTAATATGGCAATAATAATAAATTAATTTCATTGACCTATTATTTGAAACTGCCCCTCTTCTAGTCAAAATAAAAAAGACCATGTGAGCAATAGTCTTTTCACCCACTATTTTTGAAAGCAGTTCTTTGACTAGACGCTATTACCAGTAACTTACTGCCAATAATACCTGTTGAGTTTATCAGTATTTTTTGTTTTAGATTAACAGCTTAATTAAATTATATGGGATGAATTGACTCTTTCCACTGAACATGATCTAACATGCATCATAACTTTCAGGAGAAATAGAAATTACTTTGTACATACTTTGTGCAGCAGTCGAGTGGTACAGTGAATAAGAGTACATGCCAGGCCTGGAGTCAAGAAGACTCATCGTTCTGAATTCAGATCAGGCCTTAGTGTGTGTGTGTGTGTGTGTGTGTGTATTTGTGTGTATATGTATATATATTTATATTTATAACATGTATATTTATAATATTAAAAGTGTGTTCATAGCTTCTGCCTTCTATAAACTTTTTTCCTTAATTTTTCATTTTTTCAATAAAATCTTTAAAAATTTGTATTGCTTTGTGGAATATATTATTTTCCTGTTAATTTGGATACTGAAGTGATGCTACTTGAATTCCTTTATTTGCTTTATAGGAAGGAGACTTGTATTTGAATCATGTGTAGCTCTTTGATTGACTAGGGCAGAAATGCAAATGTGATCCCTTTTTTTGCAGGCCAATGAAAAATTCTTATTTTTCTTCATACCTGCTGGATGTAAAATGTTTAGTTCTCTCTTTTTCTTTCTAGCAGCGCCCATAGAGAACTGCTAAAGGCAAATTTCTTGGGGGAAATTGATGAAACTAGTGTATTGTTTTCCTTTTCGTTTTGTAAATAGCTTTAAAAATATAATTTTCAATTTCTGATCTCTTAGAGGCACATTCAATTTCTTTCCTTTGGCTTATTAACTTCTTGGATGTTCTTGACATATTGTCTCACTAATGTTCTATCCTCCCAAATTCTCCTTTTTCTTCTCTTCTAATTCTTTTATTTCTGCTCCTCTTTTTTCTTTTTTCCAGTAATATTTAATTTTCTCCCAATTGCATGTAGAAATAGTCTTTAACAATGTTTTCTGACCTTTTACAATCAAAATTCTTACCATTTCTCCCTGCCCTCTCTACTCCCTGTGAAGGTAAGCCATCTGATATAGTTTATCCATGTCATATTAATCAATATTTGTTTTCTGAATTATGTTGTAAAAGAAGAAACATATCGCCTATACAAGAAAAAAACGAACTTATAAAGGAAATTAAATGGAAATTGTATACTTCTGTATGGATTTAGATTCCATCAATTCTGTCTGTGGTGATAGATAGCATTTTTTATCATTATTCCTTGAAGATTGTCTTGAGTCCTCATATAAGTTACTTGTAGTTGATCATCACACATGGTTGATGTTAGTATGTATAATGTTCTCCTGATTCTGCTCACTTCACTTTCCATCACTTCATATAAGTCTTTCCAGGTTTTTCTGAAATTGTCCAGTTTCTTATGACAAAATAGTATTCCATTACAAACGTATATCACAATTTGGTCATCAGTTTTCCAATTGATAAACGTCCTCTCAGTTTCTAATTTGTTGCCACCACAAAAATAATTACTAAAAATATTTTTGTACAAGTAGTTCCTTTTCCCCTTTCTTTGATCTTTTTGTGATACAGGGCTAGTATTTTGATACAGGGCTATTATTGGGTTAAATGGTAGGGACAGTTTTATGATCCTTTGTGCATACTTATAGTTTTCTCTCTAGAAAATAATCAGTTCATGGCTTTACCAACAGTGTATTAACATCCCAATTTCCCACAGCAGATAGGCTGATGTGACCCAAAAGGAAAATGACAAACATAAAAGGTGTTTTAATTTCCATTTCTGTAATCAGTAGTGATTTGAAGCATTTTCTCACACAACTAAGGCTAGTTTTAATTTCATCTAAGAACTACCCATTCACAACTTTTAATCACTTATCAGTTGGGTAATGACTTATTTTTTGCCATAATGAATTTGCTCTGGGTCCTCAATTTTCTAGAAAAGACTTGTCGGGTCTGGCTCTTGTCTATTCAACTCAGCTTGATTTTTCTATCTCTTTAATCTTCAGTTCTTATCTTCCAATCATTAAATTCAATCTCTAGGCTTTTTTTTAACAATTCTCTAAAATTCCACTTCTTCTACATAAAATATCTTTTCTTCCTTGTTCAACTAAAATTCATATATACCAAGTCTTCCTTTTGCACCTACTTGGAAAACATATTGCTCAAATTATATCTACTTTAAATTTTCCAACAATTTTAAATCTTCTTATTTTAAATAGTTTTTAAAAGAAATGCAAACAAATAGGAAAGCCTAATGCGTATTGATGCTTTAGTATACTTAATTTTAGCTGATGATCTTTAAATTGTTGTTCAGTGGCTTTCAGTTACATCTAACTCTTGGTGACTCCAGTTGGAGTTTTCTTGTTAAAGCTATTGGAGTGGTTTGCCATTTACTTCTCCAGTTCATTTTACTTATAAGGAAGCTGACACAAATGGGGTTAAGTGATTTGCCAAAAGTCACACAGAAAATAAATGTTTGAGGCCAGACTTTAACTCATGGAAATGAGCCTTTCTTATTCCAGGTCTGACTCTATCCATTGTGCCCTTCAGCTGCCCCCAAACTTTAAATTTCTCCTCAAAATATTCAAAATCTAGTATTTTAGAATGAGAAATCAGGCCTAGATAAAGTGAGAAATGTTGGATATGAATTTAGCAACATGAAAGCATTGGATGTTTGAGGGGCATAAGAAACTGAGAAGCTGTTGAGGGAAAGAGAGAACTTGGAGACTGGGAGCAACAGGTTGGGTACGGAGTGAATGACATTTGGAGATTAAGAAGTCTTCATGAAATGATGATAGAAAGCGACACCCACAATTGATAGGGAGATCAAAAGGGAAATAGAAGATCTTTAAGGAACAAATTCATTTTGCACTTTTGCCAGAGACCAAAACACTGGCTTTTAAATCTTAAAACCTATACTTAGAATGTTTAAAATATCTGTCAATTTATGATTCATTTTGGATAACCAGCAAACAAATCTGAGAAAATTAACATGAGTGAAGATGAAGGCTGATATATTTCATTTTATGATTAGAGAAGTAATTTGATAAAACTAATCTATATTCTAGAATGTTTTGTTTGATTATTGAAGGTTATCCCTCCCTTCAATCACATTCTTGGGGAGAGAAGGGAGAGTTAAAAGGCACAATTTGATAACACTATCAATAGTTTTGCCTATTTCTTTGCTCAAAGAAATAGAAAGGGCCCTTCTTGGGTTAAAATTCTCAACCATCTAACCTGCTGACCATCAGTTTATACTGCAAATATGTATTTTGGATATGCAAAAGTAGTATTAGCTAGTTATTAATTTGGATTATCTATAATATACTTCTAATGAACAAGAAGCCCCAAACAAGTTTTTTTCATAATTAAATCTATCAGATAAAATATGCTGTAAATTTGAGTACCACATTGAATTCATTTCACATATTTTTAGCTATCATAATTTGTTATTCATGTATCATGATTGTCCAACTTTAACTTATGATACATTTAAGGAAAACACTGGTTTTGTTAAAAAGAAATGTTTATCTTTTAAAAAGAAAAATAAGTTTGAAAAACAAATTCTACCTGCAAAAAGTTAAGAGTAAAATATTTCAGTTACATGCTGTAGTAAATAAGGTATTTGATTACAAAAGAATTATTTAAGAGTTAACTTGAGTTCTGAGATGTAGGAGTAACTATAATAAAAACTTTAGATTAAAAAGAAGCATGAACTTATGATTTAGGTATGAAAAGAAAATCTATATTTGATAATCCAACTGGTATAATCATTTGCTAAAATTCATAGTGCAGACAATTAGCAAAATAGGCAGTTTCTAACAATATGTTTGATGTGAAAAAATAAAGCAAATCATAACCAACATGGTGCACTTGAAATAAACTTCTGAAGTCCAAAGACTTGGTTTCAAATACCACCTGTGAAGCTTCTTGCCTTTGTGACTGTGTGCAAGTCACATATCCAGCATATGCCTCCATTTCCTTATCTTTAAAATCAGTGGTTTAGATTAGATGCTCATAGAGGTCTCTTCTAAGTCTAGCTTAGTTGAAGACAGAGATTAGTGTCAAATGAAACCACATATAAAGGTTTCTTCTCATGAAAACTGGTCCTTAAAAAAGAATAGATAGAAGTGACTATAATTAAAATGTGTGATAGAAAAGAGAACACTCTATTGTAAAAGAAAAATAAATGCCAATGAATTTTTGAAAATAAAGTTGAATTAGTAGAGTAGAAGAGTGAGGACAAATTATGATGGGTTTCCATGGTCAATCTGAAGGTTTTAAAATCAAACCCCAAGTTGTGAGCTTTAGGCCACGTACTTCACGAGGCAACTGATGAAGAGAGAAGGGCCAAAAAGGACATTTTTGAAAGAATAGTGCAATGTGCTGGAAAATACAAATATCACTACAAGCCTATTGTAAAACCTCATCACAGAATGCTTTACTTTGTAATGAGTTTTAGCATAATATGAATGAAATCAGTTATTTCACAAAAATATGAATAAGAATTGCCATACTGAATCAGCTCCATGCCAATTTAGTCTAACAATCTGTCACAGATAAAAATGCAATGGAGATAGGGTGTGAGTGGGATTGGTTTTCCTTCCTGATATCTGCATTAGTAGTTAAGGAATTATCTCATCAAATACCTGTATTTCACATATACTTATGATTCTTTTTTTCTTTAATTGTACCAGTTTAGGGAGCATCCTTGGATCAATTAACCAGCAGAAATTAAGAAAGTCTTATTATCTTAGCTGCATAGAGAACCTGAGAGGTAAAGAAACTGGTTACAAAATATTGGTCAGTTGGAATTTGAGCATCGATCACTAGCCACTATCCCCTCCTGTCTTTCTGGAGACAGCTTAGATGCTATAGTCGACAGAGTGCTGGCCCTGGAGTGAGGAACACCTGAGCACAATCCCAATCTCAGACTGTTAGTACTTTTGTGATCCTTCCCAAATAATTTAATTATTATCTGCTTCAGTTTCCTCAAATGTGAAAGGAGGATAATAATAAAATCTACTTCCAAAGGTGGTTGTGAGAATCAAAAGTCATAATAATTGTAAAGTTTTTAAACACATTAGTATGTTGACTGGCTCATCATATTCTTAATAAATTCTTATCCCCATCTTTGTTACATCCTTCAATTCACCATTATAGCTCAGCTATGCCTGAAGCAGTGAGTGGGGAAATCCAGTCATTCTGTTGTCAGATATTCTCAAATGAAAATGGTACTTCGGAGAAGTCTATCTCTGGTCAGAGTCATTGTGATGAGTCTCATCACAATTTGGGATGGATTTCAGAATGTAACATGATCTCCCAAAGACAAGTGAAACTTTAGAGGCTGCATTCATCAGAGTGGATCTATGGTAAGACTCAACGTCATTGGAAACAAGGATGACTGGAAAACTCTTCTTAGGTGAAGACCAAATTCCATGGTCCAGGTAGGTCATGTGAAATTCAAATAACGAAGGAAAAAGTAGATCACTTCTGCTTATAAGGATCATGTCTGTCAAACCCAGTGCTTGTGTCAAATAACCACAGTGCCTATGAAACAGAGGATGAACGCTAGTTTACTAGATAAAATTATTGAATTGAGGTACCGAGATAGAGAAATACATATTCAATTCAGTTCCAACATGTATTAAAGACATACTATGCACGAGGCATCTTCCTAGGTGTTAGGCATGTCAAAACATCAAGACAAAATTTCCTGCCCTTAAGGAGCATACAAATAAATAATTAACAAAAACAAGTGGATTTCATTCATTGATTCTTCTAGGTCTCCTCATGAGGAGAATGACCAGGAATTGATCCCTTATTTTCAGCTATCCTGCAACAGCCATAATTCCATTGCATTTAGTTTTAGTTATTATACACTGGTAGCATGTGCTAGATCATAAATTCTTAAGAGCACCATGACTGTGTATCTTTGACCCTAGAGAAGTCATTAAATCTCTCAGTGTTGCAGACAACTGTCTAAGACTAGACCTTAAAGAATAGGTGAATATCTATAAATAATCCGAAGACCCCCTCCAGACAGAAGGCACAATTCCGTGGTGACATGGACCTAGATTTGTCCCAGGGCACCAAACACCGAAGATGATCAGGTTTCTCTCTGTTTTCTTGTTTTTAGTGTCCATACACCAGAGTAATTCAGGGAAATCTCCAAAGAAAATACAGTAATAGCTGATGTCTAACATCTCTCCAAAATATGTGTAAATAGTTCCCTTTTCAATGTATTCTTTTGCTATTTGCCCCTGCTGAAAGTCTAAAAGGAGAAAACATCATATGTGTCCCTAAAGATATGAAGCAACTTCTCTTAAGTTTCTCTTCTATGGGGGCAGCTGGGTAGCTCAGTGGATTGAGAGCCAGGCCTAGAGATGGGAAATCCCAGGTTCAAGTCTGGCCTCAGACACTTCCTAGCTGTGTGACCCTGGGAAAGTCACTTGACCCCCATTGCTAACCCTTACCACTCTTCTGCCTTGGAGCTAATGCACAGTATTGATTCTAAGAGGGAAGGTAAGGGTTTAAATAAATAAATTAACAAACAAACAAACAAATAAATAAATAAATAAATAAGTTTCTCTTCTATGCCAGGAAACTTTCTGGCTGATTTTTTTGTTGTCTCTTTTTTGTCTATTTTGTCTATTTTGTCTATTTTTGATACAATTCCCTTGTTAAAGCAACCACCTATGTATATTTGTGTATTTGTATATGAAATCAAGTATATCTTACTGGCCAAGAGAGTAATTATATAATATTATAACATATTATAATAGAATATTATGTAACATGGACTCTGATCTGCTGGACTATGACACTCACTGGTGATCTCTGCAAGTATACCAGCCCCTTTTATTGGGGACACGTATGGACATATGTGTACAGGAAGTCAGACTACTGTGTGTACATATGCTCATATTGTATAAAAATTTTACATCTATATTCACACATGATTCAATGTTTAAAGAATAATTTATATAAATAAGTCATTATATATACCATATATATATATGTATATATATATATATATATACCAAAAATATACATTTACAGATGTATTTTATATAGAAACATGTATAATCAGATCCAGGGCTAGAAAGAGTTTTATTAGCCATCTAGACCCAATATTTTCCCCCCATTTATAATAAGCTGTTTTATTTTTATTTTTTTATTTAGAATATTGTTCCATGGTTACATGATTCATGAATTTTCCCATCTCTCTTCCCCATCCCTTCCCTGAACTGATAAACAATTCTATTGGATTTTACATATATCATTGTTTAGAACCTATTTCCATGTTATTCATATTTGCAGTAGAGTGATCTTTTAACAGTAAAACCCCAACCAAATCCCCCTGAACCATGTGATTGAATCTACATTCTGTGTTTCTGCTCCCACAGTTCTTTCTCTGGATGTGGATCGCATCTTTCTCATAAATTCCTCTGATTTGTCCTGTATCATTGTATTGCTGCTAGGGGAAAGGTATCTAGACCCAATTTTGATTTGACAAATAAAGAGATCAAGATCAAATTAAGTTGCTCAGAGTTCTACACGTACAGGAAAGCCAAGATTCAAACCTCTGTCCTCTGACTTCAGGTTTAGCGTTCTGTATTTGTGTGTATATATATGCCTACATACATAGCTTATGAATGTATGCATATGTGTACAAATATAGGGGTATAATATATTTTATATGTTCCAATGTATTTTGGGAAGGGTGTAGATACTAAAGAATAACATACATTAGGGAACTATTATGGCAAAAATATCATGGAATAGAAAACAAACTACTTAGAGCCAAGTACAAAGAGTTCCTGAGGAAGATGCATGCCAACCATGTTAATAAAAGATACCAAGAGATGACATCTATTATTGGTCATGTACTTTCTATCTTGGATTAGTTCAGGGTCAGTGAGGCATAAATGATAAGTAAACTAGGGCAACTCAGACCAATAAATCACTGGGGCAGCACTGTGTTTATTCAATTGTGTTTAAACAAGGGAAGCAACATTCTTAGAAGTTTAATTAGCTCAGAGAAACACAAAAAGAGCAGAGAGAAATATAGAATTGGTGTTACAAAAGACAGACAATTTTAGTTGAAGCACTGTCTTATAAAAAGTGAGCTGCAAAGCTAGTATGAAGTATACATAAATTAAATAAAATTATACAGCAGTTGCTAATAGAATATCAATATACTTTAGCAATATTCATTAAAATAAGCATGGACATAATTGGAAAAGTAAAAACCTAATTAACCTGTTTAACCTGCTTATTTGGTTTTCAAGTTGCTAACATATGTGACATAAAAATTTGGATATCATGGAACTATTTTATAAATTCCAATAATTTAACTAGAAATTAAAAAAGCAAAGAAAGTCATTTGCAAAGATAAAAATGGATATAAAATGAGTTAAAGTAGAGTATCTAAGAGTACAATAATATTGAAATGAAAAAGAGTTTCCTAATTCTCAGAGGGAAAATTTTATTTTTAATCTACCACATAGCATCCAAAATCGAGATTAGAAGTGGAAATTGTTCAATTACTATGACCTTACAGGACCCAAGATATTTTCTTTTTCTGCTTCTCTCATAGCAGTTAATTTCCACATTCCTATCTAGTAGCACTTAGTCAAAGGAAGATTGGCACAAAGAGGAGAGCCTCAGTTTCTTTTCCATTTGAAGCAGAAATTTTAGAATCATTTCATTCCAGTTAGAGAAATGTCCAAATCATGTTGATAGATAATTCATAAACACTCCCTCAGTTGGCCTAATAAAGATTATTATATTTTGTTGGGGTGAGAGGAAGGATTACTTATATTTTGTGAATCCCTCAGCAGAAGTTGTAATTTCTATTTAAATTAGAAAGCCGATCCAATTCTCATTTCCTTATGACTTGTACTGGCTCTCCTGGAATCAATGACTGTCTACAATGGTTCAAGGACAATAAGAAAAGTGATTGAAAACTGGCAATTTATTCGTCTATGAATTCATTTAACATTACCTAATGATAAGTGAAATATCTTTAACATGATGTTGAAAGCGTAGAGATATTATTCATACAATAAAAATAATGGCTTGGGAGACAAGTAGAAAATTGTTACAAGATCCTTTTTATCTGTTATTACTGGTAATTCATCATTACTTATCTTTCTTTTTCAAAACATACAAGATACCTTGCCTCCTCTCGCTTGCCAAAGTTACAAGTGTATTTATTTAAAATTGCAACTGTTTTACCCCAATTATATGCTTCTGCAGTATGTAATTTTTATAGGACATGCATTTCCAACTTTTTTTCCTTTACTTCTTGCTGGCACCATGTAATCTCAACCCAATGCCATGTAATAGCAAAAGCTAGTTATGAAAACATTGGGGAAAATAATATACTATAAGGTACTTTCCTATAAAACTCAAAGTTTCAGAAAGATAAACCGGTCTTTGAAAATTTAATTCCTTGCTGACTTATTACTAATGCAATTTGCATGCTACATGGGAAAGTAAAAATGGTCCTTGAATTCTCCTTGTTTTCCTTTGCAGGTAGCAGAACATTCTAGATTTTTTGCCTCTAGCAATGCCTTAAAAATCTAATAACTAAAGCAAGGATAATTCAAGGGCTTCACTACTTATCAACAACATCTAAATAGCATTAAAAGTCAATGAGTGTAATACTTCAGCTTTAAAAATAAACTTGTGGATTCTTATGGAATAATAAGCATGTCTATTATTAGCAGTTCAAGAGCCCAAAAGTACAAGTCTTTAGGTGGATAGAGTGCTGAAAGACCTGAGTTCAAATCCAACCTCAGACACCTAACTAGCTATACGACTCTGGGCACATCCTTTAAATCTCTATCAGCCTCAGGATCCTCATCTGAAAGAATGGGAATATTAATAGCACCTTGTGTTTCCTGAATCATTGTGTCAGAGTTGTAATGATAAAATTAGTTAATATTTGTGAATTACTTTGTAGAGCTAAAATATTATATAAATCCTAATTATTGTTATAGCAACTAAAATTTATCAGAATGTCTATAGTGAGGGAGAATTTTTGACTAGTCCTGGGACTATATTAAAAAGTTTATTTCAGAAGAAATTGAATGCATAACCTGGGACCAAGAAGAAAACTCAGTCACAGGAGGGCCAAGATTTTTTTTCTAAGACTAGGGCACACTGAGGTTAAATTGGATGATATGTAATATTAAATTTAGAAGGAAGCTGAAATGTTATCCCGTTTGTTCAACATGAAATCCTATGCACAAAACTTCTCTAGGAAATGCATGCATGGTATATATCCAGTCAATATATTCTAATTGAATAGTTCTTGGTAGATCACATTGTATCTTTAGAATATCCCATTCTAGCTTTGTAAAATTATAATTTCAAGAAATGAGTCATTTAAAATATATAATAATAATATATTATGTTATTTAGAGTTTTTAAGACTAAATTAATCCATATTTCTATATAGGATTAGAGGAATTCAATCTAGACCAAACCTTATAAAATTTTATCAAACAATATCTTGTTTTATAAATGAGAAAAGTAAGTTTCAAGAACATCAATTAGTTTGAGCAAGCTCACTCAGGTAACATTGTAATAGAGCCAAAGTTGGAACCCAGGTTTTCCACCCCAGCTAAAATACACTTTCTACTAAAATATTTCAAATATTTGAAAATCACTTTTTTGTTTTCTCAAGGCTATGCATCATTAGTTACTTTCACAGTTTCCATTGAAACATGTTTTTGAGCATACCCACTATAAGGGGGGAAAAGGGTTTTGGGGTTCAATATATTAAAAGGTGGTCACCAGGGGAAATCTCTCCAATTTAGGAATAACCTCAAGTCAAAATTGACTTTATGGAAGTTTATTTACAATTGAGGAGAGAGAGAGGAAATAAGAATCTAACACAGTAGGCAAATTACTAAAATCCTCTAATTAATCCAGGTAGATCTAATTAACCCCCAGCCAAGAGTCAGAAGGCCAGAGGCCAGGAGGTGAATGAAGTCTATTAAAGGGAAGTTCCTAAAGAGAAGTTCAGGAAGATTCAGTCTTTAAACTCACCAATGGACTTCTAAAGAAGATATTGAACGAAGACTCACCAAGGTCTCAATGTTCCAGCCAACACTCCTCCACAAACCAGAAGAACTAGAAGACCACTGAAGAGCTCCTTCATCAGCCACCCTCTTCACCAGGCTCATCTCCAGCAGAAGACCCTCTCCTTTTAAAGGGGTCACTTATATGTCACTTCCTGTGACCTCCCTTAGTTTGCTTGTCCAATCACAATAGACACTTCTCATAGGACTGAGTAGGGGGTGATCATTTGATTCTGATTCATCACTCACTCTAGCATATGTGAGTTATGGAACTCCCAGAATTGGAGGTGCTCTCACTTTGGTGATTAAATCTAAAGATGTGTAGTGTAGACTTAATATAATTATCCCACCACCATCCTGATTTCTATCCTCTGCAATTCTCCAGTTGATTAAAATCTCTTTAAAATTAGCTCCCAGGGGACTCCTGGGTTAAGATGGCTGCAGAGTAGAAGCAAGGCACTTAACTCTCCGAACTAACCTGTATAGGATACCTCAAAAGGACACAAAAACCAAATCCAGATGAATGTAGGGACCCCACAGTAGGGTGCAACATTGAAGGTACATGAAATTTGGGCATTTCCATGCCATAAGGGGGTGAAATAGCTCCCATTAAAATATCAGCTAATCAACTTCCCCCTCCCCACGTATAGCTCCAGAGCAAGCTCACAAGAGTTAGAGCAAGCATGAGGCATTCTTGGCAGCTAACAGGGACCACCAGGGGCTTGCTCCTGAGAGCAGTAAGACTTACAACCCCAAGAGGCTAAAGAATGCAGACTTTGAGCACAGACTTTGAGTGTGGACCTAGAACCTGGACCTATATCGAGGGGTGGCTGACAGTGGAAGCAGCAAGTGTGCTGACACTCGTAAAGGAGCCTCAGAGAGAGGAGCAAGCTAGGGGCAATATATGGGGCCATAGCAGCTGATTGGGATGACCAAGAGGCTTGACCCTAAGAACAGCTAGACTTGAGACCCCAGGAGCCTAAAGAGAGCAGACCATGGGCTCAAGGATAAAGTTTAGAGGGACAGCACTGCATTGTGACTCATAAAGTAACCTCAGGCAAAAACTGCTCCACAGCTCTATACACAGAGATCCTGCCTGCCTCACCTAGACTTCTGACTGAGAAGGAAAAACATGCATAATAATGGCAAGCAATGCCCAAGAATAACCAATAGAAAGAACAAGAAAAATGCATTAACACGCAATAACTTTTACACAGAAAAAAATCCAGACAATAGAGCAGACAGCAGAGGACAACAAACAAATAAACACATCCAAACCTTCCTCCCCCAAAAATGAAAAGTAGTCACAAGTTCTTGAAGAGTTCAAATCTGAGATCATGAGAAAGATGGAAGAGATCTAGCAAGAAAAGTGGGAAATAGCTCAAAAGGAAATTAACAGTTTAAATGACAGAAACTCCCAATTGGAGAAAGATGCCTAAAAATCAAATGAAATGATGAGCAAATTGGAGACACAAATTAAACAGCAGGAAACCATGAAAAATAGGATAGATCAAATCAAAAAGGGAAATCAAAAGATTATATCAGAAAACCAGTCTCTAAAGACCAGAATTGGGCAAGTAGAAGCCAATGAACTTCCAAGACAGCAAGAACTAATAAAGCAAGAGAATGACAAAATAGAAGGAAACATGAAATATCTCACTGAGAGAATCATAGATCAAGAAAACAGGTCTATCCCCTATCAGATCTAGATAAATCAAACCAAAAAATAAATAAAAATAGCTAAGAGAGGTGAATGAAATCCTAGAAAAATTAGAGTTAATAGATATGTGGAAAAAATAAATACAGACAAAAAGGAATATACATTCTTTTCAGCAGCACATGGTACATTCACAAATATTGACCATATACTAGGGCATAGAAACATGGCAAACAAATGCAAAAGAGCAGAAATAGTAAATGCAAACTTTTCAGATCATAATTTAATAAAAATAATAATTAGTAGGGGTACATGGATGAGTAAATCAAAAATTAATTGGAAATTAAATAATGTGATTTTCCAAAATCAGTTATTTAAAGACCAAATCATAGAAACAATTATTAACTTCATTGAAGTGAATGACAATGATGAGACATCCTACTAAAATCTGTGGTTACAAAATTTGTGGATATAGCCAAAGCAGTACTCACGGGGAAATATATATTCTTGACTGCATATATTAACAAATCAGGGAAGGCAAAGATCAATGAATTGGTCATGAAAATCAAAAAACTAGAAAGCAAAAATTTAAAAATCCCCAGGTGAATTATAAATCATAAAAATTAAAGGACAAATTAATAAAATTGAAAGTATAAGAACTATTGAATTAATAAATAAGATTAGGAGTTGGTACTTTGAAAAATCAAATAAAATTGACAAATTATTGAAAAAATGAAAGAAGAAAACCAAATTAATAGTGACAAAGATAATAAGAGAGAACTTACCTATAATAAAAAGGAAATTAAGGCAACTATTAAAAACTATTTTGTTCAATTATATGACAACAAATATAGTAATCTAGGTGATATGGATGAATACTTACAAAAATATAAATTGCCTAGATTAACAAAGGAGGAAATAGAATACATAAATAATTCCATCACAGAATAAGAAATTGAACAAACCATCAAAGAACTTGCGAAGAAAAAATCCCCAGGACCAGATGGATTCACAAGTGAATTCTATCAAACATTCAAAGAACAACTAATTCCAATACTATACAAACTATTTGACATAATAAGTAAATAAGGAGTTCTACCAAATTCCTTTTATGACCCAAATATAATATTCAACCCAAAGCCAGGTAGATCAAAAACAGAGAAAGAAAACTACAGACCAATCTCCTTAATGAATCTAGATTCAAAAATCTTAAACAGAATAATAGCAAAAAGACTCCAAGTGATCATGAGGGTTATTCATTATGATCAGGTAGGATTCATACCAGGAATGCAAGGATGGTTCAACATTAGGAAAACCATCCACATAATTGACCATATCAACAATTATTCAACAAAAACCACATGATTATCTCAATAGATGGTGAAAAAGCCTTTGACAAAATACAAAACCCATTCCCATTGAAATCACTAGAAAGTATAGGAATAGAAGGGCCTTTCTTGAAAATAATAAATAGTATACATCTTAAACCATCAACAAGCATTATCTGCAATTGGCATAAATTAGAAGCCTTCCCAATAAGATCAAGAGTGAAACAAGGATGCCCATTATTACCTCTATTATTTAACATGGTACTAGAAACACTAGCAGTAGCCATTAGAGAAGAAAAAGAAATTGAAATAGGCAATGAGGAGACCAAGTTATCACTCTTTGCAGATGATATGATGGTCTACTTAAAAAATCCTAGAGAATCAACTAAAAAGCTAGTAGAAATAATCAGCATCTTTAGTAAAGTTGAAGGATACAAAATAACCCCACATAAATCATCAGCATTTCTATATATTTCCAACACATCTCAGCAGCCAGAGTTAGAAAGAGAAATACCATTTAAAATCATCCTAGACAATATAAAATATTTAGGAATCTATCTGACAAAACAAACATAGTAATTATATGAATACAACTACAAAACACTTTACAAACAATTAAAACTAGATCCAAACAACTGGAAAAACATTGATTGCTTATGGGTAGGATGAACTTTCATAATAAAAATAAATGACCATTCTATCCAAATCAATTTATTTATTTAGTGCCATACCTACCAAACTACCAAGTTAGAAAAAACTATAACAAAGTTCATTTGGAAGAACAAACAATCAAGAATATCAAGGGAAAAAATAAAGAAAAAAATTGGAAGGAATATCTCCTAGCAGTACCAGATCTTAAATTGCAGTATGAAACAGCGATCATCAAAAAATATGGTACTTTCTCATGTGCTTATTGATACTTTTGATTTCTTTACCTGAAAATTGCCTATTCATGTCTCTTGCCCATTTATCAATTGGGGAATGGCTTGATTTTTTATACAATTGCTTTAACTCCTTGTATATTTCAGTAATTAGACCCTGTCAGAGATTTTCGTTATAAAGATTTTTTCCCAATTTGTTGTTTCCCTTCTGATTTTGACTACATTGTTTTTGTTTGTACAAAAATTTTTTAGTTTAATATAATCAAAACCATTTAATTTACATTTTGTAATTTTCTCTAACTCTTGCTTGGTTTTAAAGTCTTTCCTTTCCCAGAGATCTGACAAGTAAACTATTCTGTGTTCACTTAACTTATTTATAGTTTCCCTCTTTATATTCAAGTCATTCACCCATTCTGAATTTATCTTGGTGTAGGGTGTGAGATGTTGATCAAGACCTAATCTCTCCCATATTGTTTTCCAAATTTCCCAGCAGTTTTTGTCAAATAGTGGATTCATGTCCCAAAAGTTGGGCTCTTTGGGTTTATCATACACTGTCTTGCTGATGTCATTTACCCCAAGTCTATTCCACTGATCCTCCTCTCTGTCTCTTAGCCAGTACCATATTGTTTTGATGACTGCTGCTTTATAGTATAGTTTAATAACTGGTACTGCTAGGCCCCCTTCCTTCACATTTTTTTTTCATTATTTCCCTTGAAATTCTTGATCTTTTGTTATTCCAAATGAAATTTGTTATAGTTTTTTCTAATTCAGTAAAGAAGTTTTTTGATAGCTTGATAGGTATGGCGCTAAATAGGTAAATTAATTTGGGTAGAATTGTCATTTTTATTATGTTAGCTCGTCCTACCCATGAGCAATCAATGGCTTTCCAATTGTTTAGATCCAGTTTTATTTGTTTGGAAAGTGTTTTATAGTTGTTTTCATATAATTGCTGTGTTTGTTTTGGTAGATAGATTCCTAAGTATTTTATATTGTCTAGGGTGATTTTAAATGGTGTTTCTCTTTCTACTTCTTGCTGCTCTAGTGTGTTGGAAATATATAGAAATGCTGATGATTTATGTGCATTTATTTTGTATCCTGCAACTAAAATGCAAATCAAAACAACTCTTAGGTATCACCTCACAATTAGCAGATTGGCTAAAATGAAAGAAGGGGAGAGTAATGAATGCTAGAGGGGATGTGGCAAAATTGGGACATTAATGCATTGCTGGTGGAGCTGTGAACTGATCCAGCCATTCTGGCTGGCAATTTGGAATCATGCTCAAAGGGCTATAAAAGAATGCCTGCCCTTTGATCCAGCCATACCATTGTTGGGTTTGTACCCCAAAGAGATCATAGATAAACAGACTTGTATGAAAATATTTATAGCTGTGCTTTTTGTGGTGGCAACAAACTGGAAAAGGAATGTATGTCCTTCAATTGGGGAATGGCTGAACAAATTGTGGTATATGCGGGTGATGGAATACTATTGTGCTAAAAGGAATAATAAACTGGAGGACTTCCAGGTGAACTGGAGAGACCTCCGGGAACTGATGCAGAGCGAAAGGAGCAGAGCCAGAAGAACATTGTACACAGAGACTGATATACTATGGTAAAATTGAATGTAATGGGCTTCTGTACCAGCAGCAATACAATGACCCAGGATAATTCAGAGGGATTTATGGTAAAGATGCTGCCCACATTCAGAGTAAGGACTACAGGAGAGGAAACATAAGAAAAACAACTGCTTGAACGCATGGATTGGGGTGGACATGATTGGGGATGTGGACTTGAAACTACCACACCAATGCAACTACCAACAATTTGGAAATAGGTCTTGATCAAGGACACATGACAAAACTAGTGGAAATGTGCATCAGCCATGGGTGGGGGGAGTGCGGGGGGTGCAGGGGAAAGTAGGAGCATGAATCATGTAACCATGTTAAAAATGAATATTAATAAATGTAAAAAAATATGGTACTGGTGAAGAGACAGATGGGAGAATCAGTGGAATAGATTTGGGGTAAGTGACCTCCCAAAAATTTTTTGGGAAAATTGGAAAACAATATGGGAGAAATTGGGTCTAGGTCAACATCTCACACCCTGCAGGAAGATAACTTCAGAATGGGTGAATCACTTGAATACAAAGAAGGAAACTATTAAGTAAATTAGGCAAACACAGAACTATGTATTTGTCAGACCTCTGGAAAAGGTAAGATTTTAAAAGCAAGCAAGAATTAGAAAAAATTACAAAATGTAAAATAAATAATTTCAATTACATTAAATTAAAAGTTTTGTACAAACAAAAACAACGCATCCAAAATCAGAAGGTAAACAACAAACTGGGAAAAAAATCTTAATAACAAAAAACACTGACAAAGGTTTAATTATTCAAATATACACAGAGCTAAATCAATTGTACAAAAAATAAAGCCATTCCCCAATTGATAAGTGGGCAAAGGGCACGAATAGGTTATTTTCAGATAAAGAAATCAAAACTATCAATAAGCACATGAAAAAATGTTCTAAATCTCTTATATTTAGAGAAATACAAATCAAAACAACTCTGAGGTACCACATCACACCTTGCAGATTAGCTAACATTATAGAAAAGGAAAGTAATAAATGTTGGAGGGCATGTGGCAAAATTGGGACATTAATGCATTGCTGGTAGTGTTGTCAATTGATACAATCTTTGTGGATGGCAATTTGGAACTATGCCCAAAGGGCACTAAAAGACTCTTTGCCCTTTGATCCAGGCATACCACTCCTGGTTTATACCCCAATGAGATTATAGGGAAAAAGGCCTGTATAAAAATATTTAAAGCTGCCCTCTTTGTAGTGGAAAAATTTGGAAAACGAGGGTATGCTCTTCAATTGCGGAGTGGCTAAACAAATTGTGGTATCTGTTGGTGGTGGAATACTATTGTGCTCAAAGGAATAATAAACTGGAGGAATTCCATGTGAACTGGAAAGACCTCCAGGAATTGATGCAGAGAGAAAGGAGTAGAGCCAGAAGAACATTGTACACAGAGACCAATACACTGTGGTAAAATAGAATGTAATGGACTTCTATACTAGCAGCAATGCAATGACACAAGACAGTTATGAGTAAGACCCACATTCAGAGGAAGAACTATGGGTTTAGAAACACAGAAAAAAAACCAACTGATTGAACATATTGGTTGATGCAGACATGATTTGGAATGTAGACTCTAAACAACCACCCCAGTGCAACTATCAATAATATGGAAATAGGTCTTGATCAATGACTCATGTAAATCCCAGTGGAAACACATGTTGGCTATGGGGAGGGGTAGGTTGAAAAGGGGGATTTGGAGGGGAGAGAAAGGACATGAATCATATAACCATGGAAAAAAATTCTTAAAAATTAAAAAAAAATTAAAAATGAGTTAATTCTCATACTTTAAACTGAGGGAGAAGCAAGGGGAAGGGAAAAGGAAAAAGGGAGGAGGAGATAGAGATACAGACAGAGACTAAGTGGACAGAGACAAGAGAGACAGAGATAGGGAAAAAAGACAGAGACAGAGGAAGTAAGTTGTATATGTCAAACAATTAGTAAAAATTAGAACTGAAATTTGAATTCATAAAATCATAGACTCAGACCTAGAATGGACCTGAGATGTCTTTTAGTCCCGACTCCTCATTTCGTATATAAGACAACTGAAACTGAGAGATATTAAATAGTTTGCTCAAATCATTTCAAGGTAGTCTAATGGTAGACTAGAAATTTGATCATACATTTTCTAATGTCAAATTCAGATGTTTTTCATTCTGCCAAATTGTTTAAACTCTGGCTTCACCACTATACCACATTATACTTTACAAAGATAAGCATCTACATGGAAGCTTTTCTTTTGGCTTTATGGTATGTATATAACTGATTAATATGTAATATATTAATCTAATATTTACATGAATTATTTTTGTGATATCGATTGAAAGATATAATAATATATAATTAATGTCAAACTGTAACCAAAATCTCCCAATTAGCCAGTTCAAGCATAATAGTCAGCACAGGTATAGTTAATAGTATACTGGGATTTGAAAAAGGAAGTTGTGCTTAAATCTTGTGTCTGACAATTATTAACAAGTCAGTTAAACTCCCTTAAGCAATAGACAGTTTCCTCTGTGTTGGTTGAAAGAAATTTCCACACTGATAATTCCCCATGCAGAGGCAAGCTGATGCTATCTTAATTCTTTTATATTTGGTACCAAGTAAGCACAATAAATAGGAAGGTGAGTCAGGGAGAAATGAGGACTATTTACAGTTTTTTGGAGATAGATTTTAGCTAAATCTCAGCTCTACTGAGAATAACTATAATTGGAATCCTACTAAATCTTTAAATACTTAGTATTTTTAAAGTTTTTTTTTTAAACTAAATGTTCCAGTTATCAATGTGTATTTTGAAATGGACCTAAGCTCTGGGAGACTCATCTTCCAGGACTCTCTAATGAAACTTCCTCTGACACCTCCCACTTCTTTTGTGGGAGGTATAAGAGGGAGAATAAAAGAGGAGAGAAGTGCAGATTTTGGCACCTTTATTCCCCTAACCTAGATGGAGGGCTTTAGTCCCTACCTAGCTGTCATAGATCTAACTTTCCCTGGCTTTCCTAAATTTTTTCATTCCTAACCCTAACCTACATAACTTTCCCAGGAGTCTAACCTGATTTAATCTGTTCCTTAGCCTACCTACAAAAAGCCCTGGTCAGTTCCCCAGCTACCTTCTTTCCCTTCCTTTCCCTCCTTTTCCTCTACATTATCATACTTGTAATTGTCGATCTTTAAGTGGTTATTTCCATTTCAAATGCATTTTCCCCACTCCTTCTCTCCTATTATTTTCTCATTTTCCTATTGAAAAAGACTCGTTATTTCCTTATTTTGTTTATTTACTCCTTGTTTGTTAAATGTACTCTAGCTTTTTCTGAACCAGAGCAGGCTTCCTTGTGAGTCATGAATTTAATTAAAAAATTTCTGGTTTTCTCTGTCAAGGTAAGATTTTTAGTAAATCCCTCTAATTCTTTACAATAATGCTCTCCTTCAGCCTATTTTTAAAAGTACGAACATTTACTGATAAACTACTTTTCCAGTATAGTAGCATAACTGCAAGGAAGGTCATTAGGTTTCTACAATCATCTTGGGAGGCCTTTGCTATTTTAGACAGCTGCATTAAATCATCCCAATATCACTGCCCAGTACCTCTTGAAATTACATATGTGATACATTTATTTTGGCAAGGTTATTTTTCCAGTGGTACAGAGTATTGGAAGACAGTGGGTCCATTCTATAATGATAGCATTTTATATAATGTCACAATATCTACAACTTTGAATATATCATGGGAATGATGTAATGGAGTTAAACTACATAACATTTCTAATTTTATCTAGTAATATCTTTTATTTCATCTCTAGTCAAAATGAAGGGAAAAAAAGTAAAACCTAAATGTTTCTATAGTGGGCATCTCATATGGATTTGTTAAACTAAAAGCTGTGTATCATTGTAAATAATAATTATTGCATACATTACTACTTGTAATCAATTTAAGGTTAATTCAAGATTTTACAAAGAAAGTGAATAATGACAATAAGCTAGATATTTCCCAAATATGTAACAATCAGAAATGTGACAATTTGATTCATTACATACCTAAGTTCTGAATAAATTCTGCTTTGGAATGTAAGCATTTTGGTTTTTATCAATCTGATATCATCAAAGATCCCAGTAAGAAATTGGACAAGCTGGTGGAATCCTTGCAACTTTTGTAATGGAAATAATGTAATATAATGAAATTAATTAATTTGAGAAATAAGTATGGTATGGAATAGCCTTTCAAAATTAAGGAAAATTATTATCAAATGTGAGCAAAAATTAGAACTGAACCAATAAAACCAGTAGAGGAAACTTTTTCAAAACTGAACTAGAATCCTTGTTCAGCAAATATTATAATTGCTGATTCCTTTCAAAAAGTGTTTATTGATTAATTAAAAAGCTTTATGAAAGATTTTTAAAAGTTTCTAATATTCCTGCCTTCCATTAGCTTTAATCTTTGGTATGGAGATACTTTCATAACTTTTATCTTTAAGTACTTTTGTACTTACAGTTTAGCAATAAGAGCAGTTTTATGACAGAGTCCTGGATTCTTTTCTCTCTCGACACTTTCTTATTGAACTCCTTTGCTTACAGAGTTCAAATACAAATGAGTCCTCTAGTATTTGCTGAACATCTATTTTGTGTTAGGGTCTTTGTCAGATGTAGGGGATACAAAGACAAAAAAGAAAATTCTCCTTTCCCCAAGAATATGGCTATTTAGGAGAAACACAACATATATGAATAGAGATTCATAAAATTATACAATACAGGATACTTTTTTGGAGAAAGGGAAGGCACTAGCACCTGTGGGTAATCAGGAAAGACCTTATTCAGAAGAGGATTTCTGAGTTGAGCTTTGAAGAAAGTCAGAAATTCTAAGAAGTGGCAATGAAGAAGTTGTGTGAATGAGAGGGACAGACAAGTCAAGTTCTGTATAAAGAAGACCAAAAGGCTCACTTAGCTTGACCATAGAGTACATGAATTGAAGTAATATATAATGAGACTGGAAAGGTAGCTTAAAATGAATTCAAAAAAGGTTTCCTACATCAAACATAAAAATTTTTATTTGATACTAAATGTAATATGATGGAAATGGAGTGTATTGAATAAGGTAGGGATGTGGCTAGCCATACCTGTAACACACACTACCTTTTCTTGGAGACACAGATGAGAGATGAGTAATAGGTGGACCCCAAAGGTGGATGAGCAGTCCCGAAATGGACTTAGCAAGCCCCTTCCACTAGAACCATAAGTCTTCCCTGAAAACCCCACATGCCCCAGATGTGAAATAAAGAAAATGTAACTGATTCCAGACATCTGGTACCGAATCCACTTGTGTGTGTGTGTGTGTGTGTGTGTGTGTGTGTGTGTGTGTATAGTATGTAAAATTGAACTTGTCCAAAGAGGCACTCACTATCCTTCTCTTCCTGCAACACATTTTTCTCCCTAACAATTTTGTTTCTATAAAAGAAACTTCTTTCTTTCTAGTTGTGCAGATTCACAGTCTTGAATTTATCTTTGGCTCATCACTCTCTTTCACCCCATATATACTACTGTTTATCAAACCTGATCCATTCTACTTCCACAACACCCATTATGTCTGTTCCCTTCTCATAACTCTACCCTGGTTGAAATAATAATTTCCTCTTATTGGACTCATTAAAATGTCCTTGAAGTGTCCACTTGTACTATTCATAGCAACTTTTTTGTGTGAAATTTTTATTTTATATTTTTTGTGAAAAATTGGAAACTAAAGGGTTGTCTACAAGTTGGGGAATGGATGACCAAGTTTTTGAATGTGATTGTAATGGAATACTGTTGTGCCATTAGAAATTACAAAGAGGATGCTCACAAAAAAATACATACACACACATAAACTGATATTATCCAGAAATCTTATTAACTAAGAAGATTCCCCCACCCCCATAAAACCAACTGAGGTGCATATGAGGGCAAAGAAAAAGCCGTTTACAATCTGGTTCATCTCCAGATTATAATAGTTCATATTTATAGAGCTTCTTAAATAAGGTCTCACAGAACAATCATCACATCAACTACACAAGTAAGTAGAATTAATAATATTATCTCTAATTCATACTTAAAGAATTAAGTGACTTTCCACAGATCCAACTAACTTGTTTCAGTGTAGGATTTTACAAGAAGCCTCCTAAGCCAAGATGCAATTCTCTTTACACCTACACCATACTATGTTTTCTTGAATAATCATGAATGAATGAGGTATGCACACATCAGTTTAAACCCATAGACAAAGGTAAGAATATCATAGTCTGGTCAAAATCATCCTATCAGTCTTACTGAGGCTGAGACTGTCATTTTTCTAAATAATTTATGTCTCTGGATAGAGATTCATTTTCTAGCACACTTGATTTTTTTTCTGTCAATACTACCACCTTTAGGATACCATTATAACAGAATTATTGTTCTATAGATGAGACAAACTACTCAATTGAAAAGTAAAATAACTAAATCTTTGGTAATGAGGGAAACCTACACAACATGAAGTAATTTAATTTTTTGAACAATATCCTTTAATCTTGGGAAATCTTTTCTTTCCTCCATTCCATTATTTGCTATTCAATTTAATTGTTTCTTGGTTTTAAATAGACAATAGTTAAAAATGCTATAGAAGAATAAATTCTCATTCTAGAAAAGATATATTTGAGAAGGGATAGGACTAGTTCTTTCTGTTGGCCTATGCTCACGGTACAACCTCTTGTTGCTTTTATGTGTATCTGTGGTTCAGAATGAACTGATTCCCCCATTTATCATGATTCAAAAAGCTTAGCCTATTCCTAAATACCTTTAATAGTAACACATGTATTATTTATGGTTATGAGGTGTTTTGAAACATCATAACTTTTAAAAATACAAAATGCATACCTCAGCTAAAGGTAGACATACTGCCTTTGTTTATTTGTACTTTTCTGTTTAATATTGCTTTGTTATCCTTGTGAAATTACACTGGAACTGTTTTACTTGCAAGAGTAGACAATTATTTGCCAGTGGAAAAAAAAATCTGATAGAGTGTGAGTGAACTTCATCTTAGTGGCTTTCTGGTTTAATTGATGTAATCTGACCTTGCCATTAGTCTAGCTGGAGGCAAGCTATTTCTGTCGGCATTACTCCTCATTATTGCTTTTGTGTAGAAACTCAGGAACTGCTGCTCCATATAAATGTGTGACAAAGCTAAAGAAGAGTTTGGAAAGTCATTCAATTTTCATCTGCTCTTTTCCTATCCTTGTTAACCCACTCAATTGCATTCCTCTCCCAATCACCATATATCAAGGACTGTTGTGTCAACAGAAATTTGGCAGATCTAACCTCGGATTCTGATTTTAGATATGAAAGAAACTTTATATTCTTTATTTATTTATCAGGAGTCCAGGCTTCAGCACTTCCAATATAAATCAATCCTATGCCTAGCAGATTCTTCGCAGCTGTGTCTGAGCTTATTATTAATTTACTCCAGTCTTCCTTGGTGCAGAATGAAGGAGACAATCAAGTGATACATCACATAAACAATTAAAAACCATCCTCGTGGCTTTAAGCTATTTGAGATGATGAAGAGCTTGTAGAAAAGTGTAACTGCCCTTGAATTACTTTTGTTGTTAAGCATTAGACAGTATGACAAATCCTAGTGAGACTCTGTCATTTGGAATGGTATCTACGAAGCTATGTCAGATGCTTATTTATCTTTATTATTGCCTGGTAACTTAGCTTGACACAGAATTGATAACAAAAAAATACAATGACATGCCATGCATTACATTAGTAACACTTACATGTCTCGTTGTTGTTTTTTTTTTTTTGTAAAGATAAATACAGTCCACCGAGAGATAGTGTAACCAATGTCATTAATTCTGCTTTGCTTCTGAATAGTAAAATATCTGCCAATCATCCTTAGTCTTCAGAAATAATTGAGGAGGTCTTATGTCTAAAATACATTTTCTTATGCTTTCAATGAACTTTTGCTCACTTTTTTTCATAAAATTAGTGACACCTCAAGGTAATTTAACACTTAAACTTTTTTCACTAATTATTAATCAAACAACTCTTAGATTTTCTTTGAAATTAGGAATACTTCCATTCATTTCCATAATAATCATAGTATATCTGTATAACTTAATTTTTAAAGTGTGGTTCTGATTATTTTATAGTGTTTCCTTTAAAGAGATCTAATTTTACTATGTCAAATAATTTTTCATAACTAGCTACATAAATGTTGTAATGCATTATGCATGCAAAATTAAATAATATTGATCTTTTTTTTAAATGGGGATTCTCAAAGAACCCTATCAAATATTTTAAAAGCAGGTAAATGGTTGGGAGAAGTATAAACAAAATATGTCATTTTGCTACAATTATAAACTTCTGGACGTCAAAAAACCATAGAGTTACTCCAATAGTTTCATAATAGATAAGGGAACAATGACTCAGAAATACCTGTGACTTATGCAAGGTCATATAGATAATTAGTGATGAATGATTAAAATTCAAGTATCCTATTTTATAGTTCTTTCCATGAGATCTTTTCGTTATTTATTTATGCTGCTTCACTTTTTCAACTTTTACTCTTAAAAGATTAGCTAGAGGTGATTGTGACAAATAAGTTAATGTCATTCTTAGTATTAACAAGCGTTTTACAGGTAACCCAAAAGGATGTTTTTTTCTATTTAAAATAGGGCAAAATATTAACTAAATTAAGCTAAAATAAAATGAATAATTTACAATATTATTGTTGTACCATGTAGGATGAATTTTCTCCCCTATTACTTAGCTAGATGCGATCAACTTAATCTGTAATCATCTGTGTTCTCTGTCTACAAAACTAAATTGAAAGTTTGAAATGTGAGCAAAATAAATAGAGAAGCATGGTTTTTCATATATGAGTCAGGATTAAAGGAATGTGCAATGTTTAAGGAGCACTCAAGGTTACTGCTGTGATTTTCTGATAAATATAAGTGCTAAATCTTTATGAATTTATAATCATTCTTTACACAAATTAAATAAATGTCATTTTGAGGCTGCATACATTATCAAATGAGGCTTGGCATGAACTTTGGTTACTTTATAAAACATGTTAATACTTCCAGAGTGCAAATTTCTTTCACCATAATCCAAAGTAACTTTTCCAGACAATATTTCTACTAGTTCTCTGTTATTTATTTCCTAAAAGCTAATTTGTCCACTTGAGTTATTTTTTTTTTTTTTACATTTTTTTCCTTATAGGTTTAGGAAGCTTTCCTTCACTTTATGGATAGAATGCAATTTGCATGTTGTAAGAAGAGAAGTGACTAATTCTATATTAGGAAAATTGTGCAGATTTTTCCCTTAGCAATCACACCAAACAGACGTGTGTAATGTCCTTGGCTCACCACTACTCAATTATTTTTAACTCGGTTAATTATTTTTTTTAAACTCTTACCTTCTGCCTTAGAATCACTATTGTGTATTGGCTTGGAGGCAGAAAACTGATAAGGGCTAGCCAATGAGGGTTAAGTGACTTGCCCAGGTCATACCAAGGAAGGGGCTAAACCCATATTTGAACCCAGTACCTACCCATCTCTAGATCTGCCTCTCAGTCCACTGAGACACCCAACTCAGTTATTTTGTTAAAAGAGTATATATGTATTTGATAATTCGATAACTTCATTTTACTGTTAATAAATAAAACTTTTCTTTGTGAAATGGCAAAATTGCTATTGTTTGAACATGAAACAAACTGCTGAAATAAATCTTTTGAAATGGAATAATGTAACATACTAAAAGTATGGTGTAAATGCTAGCAATTATTATTTTGGTACTTAATTTCTACATGTCTGCAGATCTGTGGAAATACTTATTTTAACTCTAAACAGCTTGAAAAAAAAGAGATTGAAGAATAAATTATCTCCTTAGAGAACAAACTGTTTTTTACTGCATTAATTAGCCAAGTATTTACAATGGATACTTTCTAAATTCTATGACACATCACCTGAAAAGTGATTAGTTAACCTAATGTATTAATAGATTTATTTACTTTTACTTGTTGTTGCTGTTATTCATCCTTTGTTTTTAAAAAATGGCCAATGAAATTAGGAGGGTGATATTTTGACTTAGTTCTGAGTTAGGGAACTTCATTGACTTCTACTTACCAGTCACCAAGAATTAGGATAGAGCACTCTTAAGAGATTGCTATCACCAAGGGAAAAGAGGTGGCTCAATGAGTTGAGAGCCAAGACTAGGAATTGGATGTCCTGCATTCACATCTGATCCCAGAAGCTTCCTAGCTTTGTGACACTGGGGAGGTCACTTAACCCCCATTGCCTTGCCCTTATCCCTCTTCTGGAACCAGCACACAGTACTTGGAAATATAAAGCTTAAAATAAATATATAAATAAAACAAATAATAAATACATCTTTAAAATAAATAAATAATAAATGAATGGAAATGGGATATTGTATCTTCTTTTAGGCTCTAGTTGTTGTTGCTATTAAAAACAGTGGACTGTCAGCTGAGTTTGAGCTAAGGCACTGAGTAACAGTTTTGGGCCTACTCAAGGAAAAGTGATTGATACTCTTGGAGACAGATTGTACAAAACAAAACTTCTCTTTAACAAATATTAAAGGTTTAAGGAAATGTAAAGATAGGTAATCACAGGTTGAGGATAGGATCCCTAAATCTAAAAGGGCATCTAAACTTTTCCCAATTCCCTTCTGATTTGTGAGAATCTGCTTCTTGCTCAGGTTTCCCTAAGCCAAACTTACAACTCTTTATCATTAAACTAAATCCCCAGAGTTTATGCTAAATAACCTATGCTAAATAGTATCTTTATATATAATTTAAATTTTACTGCCTCCTTATATTCCTTCAGATCATTCCTCCAAATGTCAGTACTTTCTTGGCCTAATCAGGCTAGGTCAGGCTTCTGGGCCTTGGTAGGCCTTTAAAGGCCTGCCTCTACCTCCAGTCACACAGAGGTAGAAAAACAGTCTCACTTCTTCTTTCTCTTGATCTTCACCACAACTTGCTTCCTCCTTCAACTATCACTCTCAGTTTTCCCAGTTTTCCAAAGTAGATCTAGAGAGCAGAATCCAATCAGGCTTTCAGAGAAAGGCTTCTCTCCAAGATACTTTGGCAGTTGGAAGTCCAACCCTTTTAAACTTCTCAGAATTCCCTGCAGGAACTTTGCCCATGATTCCAAGCTGGGCCTCAAAAGTGATCTAATTCTCTTTTCACTCTGTCCTTAGCTTACAAAACCCCAAATTAATCCCAAATTAATTTAATCCTAATAGAACCAAACTCAGTATTATTTGTAAGACACAATATTCATTCTAAGATAAAAAATAAGGGAGCAGGGAGAGAGAGAGAGAAAGAGAAAGAGAGAGAAAGAGAGGTTGCTATTGCCAATAGTTTTCTTTGCCTCCTCTTCCTCCTTTTTCTGCTTCTACTTGTTATTATCAAAATATTTTTTATTTCATCACACTAGTCCCTACTCCAATGATGTAAATCATGATATATATATATATATATGTCAAATATTTATTTCTTTTTTCCGTTACATAATAAAGTATGTGTATAATATATGTACATATATGTAACAAAATATTTTAAAAGAAAATTAAGAAATGCAGTATACATATAGATGCAATATCATCAAACAAAAGCAAGATATATTTGGTAAGGGTATAATATGTGTCCAAGACTTGACGTGGAAGAAATAATGAACTTATATCAATAGTATTGTAAAGTATACAAAATACATTACATATATCCTTTCTAGTATCTTTGTAACTCTGCAAGGAGGTTTCTTCACTCATTTCAGCCTTGTCTGACTCTTCATGACCTCACTCTAAGTTATTTTGGGAAAAGATAAATATGTGGTTTGCAGTGTCCTTCTCCAGCTTATCTTATATGTGAGGAAATTGAGGCAAACAGCATTAAGTGACTTATCTAGTGTCACACAACCAATGAGTATCAGAAACTTGATTTGAACTCAAGTCTTTTTAATTCTAGGCCTAGCCCTCCACTTACTCTCTCACCTAGAAAACAGAGTATGTTAATATAATTAGTACCATTTTAATGCTGAACATCCTGAAGCTCAGAAAACTTATTTGAACTGCCTGAAATCATCTACTCATGAGGATGAAGAGGAGGAAATAATGGAGGAAGAGCATAACTTGCCAAGCATATGACAACTCTAAGTCTTTTAACTCTAAGTTAAATTTGAATATCTCTCTCCATATATATGTATATATAAACACATTCATATGTACAAATATATTATGATCTCATATATTCCTTATTCATGTGACAATTCAAAAACATTTATATATGTATATATATACATAAAATTATTTTTTATGTTTCTATGTTATTTAAGCATATAATTACAAATGACCCTATATACTATAGACTATAAAAGAATTCAGATGATGGAAAAACCATTATGACTTTATTTAGATAAGAGAAAAGTATATTTGTATGTTTGGTATAGATTTGGAATATATTTGGAATATTTGTTCTTCAAATAAAGCAGTAAAATAAATGCAAAAACAATCTGCTCAGAAGATATATTTACCTAGTTGGAGAACATATGCATAGTATTAAACAGCAATATCCTATGAAGAGTTCTCAACTTTGCTTAATAGAATAGAACATTTATATGAGTGAGTGGTAAGTGAAAAATCCATGTTATTAAAAGAAGACAATGAAAAGAATAAAAGTCAGACTAAAGAGTTTAGTCATGATTTGATTATACATAAAGAATAATATAAGCCCTTAAGCATGGGAAAAACACATAGAAAAACTATGTTTTATGAGTATCGATATTGCAACAATATGGAAGATGGGTTAGATGGTAAAGAAACAGAAAGTAAAATGATCAATTGGAAGGTTATTTCAGAAATCCAAGTATGAAATGAAGAGACCCTGAAGAATTTAGTTATATTCCTTATCTAAATTATCATTAGATTTAGAGGATGGCAGAAAAGAAATTTTACTTTAAAAATTCCTTGAGGGTTCCGGGTTAAGATGGCGGCAGAGTAAGAAGCAGCTCTTAACCTCTCCTGACCGAAACACACAAAACTCCTCAAGGGGACATAAAAACAAGTCCAGACGAACGGAGGAACACCACAACAGGGCACAGCGTGGAAGGTACGTGGAATCAAGGCATTTCCATGCTATAAAGGGGTGAAACAGCTCTCACTAAATCGCTGGCTGATCAACCACCCCACCCCCACCCCCTCCACACACAACATCAATAGCTCCGAAGTCAGCTAAAAAGAAATAGAGCAAGTTTGGGGCACCCATTAAGTCATTGGCAGCTCCAGGGCATGTTCCTGAGAGCAGCAAGATTTAGGACCCCAATAAGCCAAAAAATGCACGCGAAATCTGAGCGCGGGAGTAGAGAGTGGACGCAGGGCGCAGAGTGCGGGCTGAGAGCGCAGGCACTGTGGAGGCATGGGTGGAGGCAGACACAGCCAGGAACTAAAGCCTGAGTGGGGAACCAGTGTGGACAGATATACGACTGTGGAAGCAGTGCCCTGAGACTTGTAAAGGAACCTCCCACAGAGGATCAAGCAAGGGGATCCACCAGGGGCCTTGACCTTGGAAAAAACCAGAACTCAGACCTCAGGAGCCAATAGACCACGGACAGACACTGAGCACGAGGATAAACCTGAGAAGCTGCTGGGCTAATGATGGCTAACCAGTCTCAGGAAGCTCAGAAGAGAAAGAATAACAACAAGAAAAAGAAGTCTTTAACACTCGACAACTTTTACACAGAGAAAATGCAGACAACCAAGCAAACAGAGGAGGAAAACAAACAAGCATCCAGACCCTCCTCAAATAAGGAAAACTCCTCACAAACTATGGAAGAGTTCAAAACTCAGATTCTGAGGAAGATGGAAGAGATCTGGCAAGAAAATAACAGTTTAAAAGGTAAAATCTTGCAATTGGAAAGTGAGGCTCAGAAATCAAATGAACTGATAAGCAAATTGCACCAGATTGAAAAAGAAAACCAAAAGATCATAGCTGAAAACCAGTCTCTAAAGGCTAGAATTGAACAGTTAGAAGCCAATGATCTCTCAAGACAACAAGAACAAATAAAACAAATTCAAAAGACTGAAAAAATAGAAGGAAACATGAAATATCTCAATGAGAGAGTGACAGACCAAGAAAACCGGTCTAGAAGAGACAATTTGAGAATAATTGGTCTTCCAGAAAAACCAGAAATTAATAGAAACCTGGACTACATACTAACAGAAATAATTCAGCAAAATTGCCCTGAAGTCCTACAACAAGAGGACAATATAGACATTGAAAGGATTCATAGAACACCTGCGGCATTCGATCAAGAAAGGAAAACACCAAGAAATATCATTGCAAAATTCAAGAGTTTCCAAGCAAAAGAAAAAATCTTACAAGAAGCCAGAAAGAAACAATTCAAATATCAAGGAGCACCAATCAGGTTCAAACAGGATCTGGCAGCCTCCACGCTAAAAGACCGTAAGGCTTGGAATACAATATTCAGAAAGGCAAGAGAGCTGGGCCTGCAACCACGAATCAACTTCCCATCAAAATTGACTATATATTTCCAGGGGAAAGTATGGGCATTCAACAAAATTGAAGAATTCCAGGTATTTGCACAGAAAAGACCAGGGCTAAATGGAAAGTTTGATATCCAACCACAAAAATCGAGAGAAACCTGAAAAGGTAAATAAGATACAGAGGGGAAAGAAAGAAAACTTATAATTTTTAAATTAGCCTTTTTAAGGGCCTCAGTGAGATCTAATTATCTGTATTCCTATGTAGAGAAATGTTATGTTTAATTCTCTGTAGTGAACTCTATTCACTATTATAATATTCACTATTATAATAATCAGAAGAATAATTCACAGGGTGAGGGTGGAACACTAAATAATCTAAGATGGCATAGGGGATGGGAAAGAGGGGGTGAATAGCAGGGGACACCAAGAGAAACTTGAGTGAATAAGAAAATAGAATATTCTATTACACACAAAGAGGGCATGGGAGGGAGAGGGGACAAATACTATTATAAGAAGGAGAGGAAGAGAGCATAAAGAGGTAATAATTAAACCTTACTCTCCGTGTAATCAACCCGGAGAGGGAAGAGTAGCTATACTATCCATTGGGAAATAAAACTCTTATCTAACCCTTCTGAGAAAGTTAGAAGGGATAAACCAAGGGGAGCAAGGGAGTGGGGAGGTCAAAAAAAGGGAGGGGTGAATGGGGAGGGAATTCATAAGGCCTTTAAAAACAAAAAGAGGGGGGGAAAATAAGGGAGGGGATAGAAAGGGAAGTTAATCAAGGGAGGGGATAAGGGATAGGGTCCTAAAAGCAAACCACTGGTTTTAAAGGATATAGTTTAAGGAGAAGGGATAGGAATGGGGGAGGATTTGAAAATGATAGCAAATGCACAACTGATGATTATAACTCTGAATGTGAATGGGATGAACTCACTCATAAAACGGAAGCAAATAGCTGAGTGGATTAAAAACCAAAATCCCACCATATGTTGTCTACAAGAAACACATATGAGGTGGGTGGACATACAGAAGTTTAAGGTTCAGGGTTTGAGCAAAATCTTTTGGGCGTCAAATGAGAAAAAGAAGGCAGGAGTGGCTATTATGATTTCTGACAAAGCCAAAGTAAAAATAGATATGTTTAAAAAAGACAGGGAAGGTCATTACATCTTGATTAAAGGCAGTATAAACAATGAGGAAATAACACTGCTTAATATGTATGCACCAAGTGGCAGAGTACCCAAATTCATAAAGGAGAAACTGGCAGAGCTCAAGAAGGAAATAGATAGTAAAACCATACTAGTGGGTGATCTAAATATTCCTCTGTCAGATCTAGATAAATCAAACTGAAAAATAAATAAGAAAGAGGAAAGAAGGAATCATAGAAACAATCAATAATTTCATTGAAGAAAATGACAATGATGAGACATCCTACCAAACTCTGTGGGATGCGGCCAAGGCAGTACTCAGGGGGAAATTTATAACCTTGAGTGCATATATTAACAAATTTGGGAGGGCAGAGATTAATGAATTGGGCATGCAACTCAAAAAATTATAAAGCGAGCAAATTAAAAATCCCCAGATGGAAACTAAATTAGAAATACTAAAAATCAAGGGAGAAATTAATAAAATCAAAAGTAAAAGAACTATTGAATTAATAAATAAGACTAGAAGCTGGTACTTTGAAAAAACAGATAAAATAGACAAAGTACTAGTCAATCTAATAAAAAAAGGAAAGAAGAAAACCAAATTGACAGTATCAAAGATGAAAAGGGAAACCTTACCTCTAATGAAGAGGAAATTAAGGCAATCTTTAAAACTATTTTGCCCAATAATATGGCAATAAATATAACAATTTAGGATATATGGATGAATATTTACAAAAATATAAATTGCCTAGATTAACAGCAGAAGAAATAGAATACCTAAATAATCCCATATCAGAAAAAGAAATTGAACAAGCCATCAAAGAACTCCCTAAGAAAAAATCGCCAGGGCCTGATGGATTCACAAGTGAATTCTATCAGACATTCAAAGAGCAACTAATCCCAATACTATACAAATTATTTGATATGATAAGCAAAGAAGGAGTACTACCAAATTCCTTTTATGACACAA
>NC_058132.1:575366265-575465592 GCF_016433145.1 Gracilinanus agilis
GAGAGGAGAGGAGAGGAGAGGAGAGGAGAGGAGAGGAGAGGAGAGGAGAGGAGAGGAGAGGAGAGGGGAGGAGAGGAGGAGAAAAGAAGGAAAAAACCAATATTTATACCTTTTAGAGAAGTTGTATTGTGTAGTGGATAGAGTCAGTAAAATTCATCTTCATTAGTTCAAATCTTACCTCAGATATTTACTAACTGCGTGATTCTGGTACAATCACTTACCCTTGTTTGCCTCAGTTTCCTTGTCTGTAAAATGAGTTAGAGAAAGAATGGCAAACTATTCCACTATCTTTGCCAAGAAAAACCTCAATAGAGGTTGTATAGATTTGTTCACAAATTAAAATGATTGAACATTAAAATTGTACCTTGAATACATACTTATTTTTAATAGGTAATTTTTAATAGGTAATTTTATTTTTCCATTAGAAAATGAAGAATGTAGCCATTTAAAAATAACATTATTATTCTCAATGAAACAGCTCTTGGGTGAGACAGTAGCATTCCAGGGATAGATTCTGTGTATAAAGGGATAGGATTAGTCTAGAAGGGGAGTTGTGGTATATGAGCCATTTCTGGTTATGGCCCTAAATGTTGCTATGTGTGCAGTTATGCTGGCATGAAATTTTATGGGATCCAAAATTAGCATGTCCACCTTTTCTTTGCACAGCAGTAAAAGCATGTCTCAAGCAGAGAGAAGCAGCAGATTTTGAAAGTGACTCCTGATGTGTGACTTTTGTCCTCTGAGGTTTTATGGTACTGAGGCATTCATGTGTATTCAAAGCAAGCAAGAATTCAGGCCTTAGTTAAGTCAAATATCATCAGGAATATAAGACATATGGGAATATGCTGAAAATCAATAATAAAAGATCACAGGTTAAATCTATATTATATGCTGTTTATAGGAGCCTTTCAAAGTCATGACTTCTATAAACATTTAGGTTATTTAAAAATGTATTAGTTAGTAGATTATTTTTCTATCTCTCATTTCTAATGAACATTCACCAGCTCTTAGAAAACATTTTCTTCTTGTATTTTGAAGCAAGTAAACAAATGTGTATTGCACAGAATAGTGCTTAAGCATATCACATTTGTTATAGGAAAGGCCATGTTTTTGAGCCAGTTTGGATTTTTTTTTAAGTTGGAGGTAGGTATGTTCAGGCTTATCTTTTGTCACTGTGGAAGGACACATTCCTCCTTGACAGGTGTAAAAAAAATTGAGGTCACAGAATGTGCTAGAGAAATATTTATATGGAGAGATTTTTATATCAGTGGGTGTCTTTTCAAGTTATGTAATGCTTAATTAATACAACGTTCTTAGGGGGTAGAAACAAGTAACATTTAACTATTTTTGTCACTCTTTTTATTTTCTTAATATTTCACCATGTGTCCATATAGATAGAGAAAAATAAATTATTTGTTAAACCTCTAATAATGTTTTTTTAAAATATTTATTGATATTTATTTTTTAGAAGTTAACATGGTTACATAATTCATGCTCTTACTTCCACCTTCACCCCCCGACTTCCCCCTCCCCCCACCCATGGCTGATGAGTATTTTCACTGGTTTTAACATGTGTCATTGATCAAGACCTATTTCCAAACTGTTGATAGTTGCATTGGTGTAGTAGTTTCAAGTCTACATCCCCAATCATGTCTGCCTCAACCCATGTGTTCAAGCAGTTGTTTTTCTTCTGTTTCTACTCCTGTAGTTCTTCCTCTGAATGTGAGTAGTGTTCTTTACCATAAATCCCTCAGAATTGTCCTGTGTCATTGCGTTGCTGCTAGTACAGAAGTTCATTACATTCTATTTTACCACAGTGTATTGGTCTCTGTGTACAATGTTTTTCTGTCTCTGCTCCTTTTGCTCTGCATCAATTTCTGGAGGTCTTTCCAGTTCACATGGAATTCCTCCAGTTTATTATTTCTTTGAGCACAATAGTATTCCGTCCCCAGGATATACCACAATTTGTTCAGCCATTCTCCAATTGAAGGACATACCCTCATTTTCCAGTTTTTTGCCACCACAAAAAGCGCGGCTATAAATATTTTTGTACAAGTCTGTTTATCTATGATCTCTTTGGGGTACAAACCCAACAGTGGTATGGGTGGATCAAAGGGCAGGTATTCTTTTATAGCCCTTTGAGCATAGTTCCAAATTGCCAGCCAGAATGGTTAAATCAGAGTTCTTTTGATTTGCATTTCTCTAATTATTAGAGATTTAGAACACTTTCTCATGTGCTTATTGATACTTTTGATTTCTTTCTCTGAAAATGGCCTATTGATGTCTCTTGCCCATTTATCAATGTACAATTGGTTTAACTCCTTGTATATTTGAGTAATTAGACCCCTGGCAGAGTTTTTTGTTATAAAGATTTTTTTCCAATTTGTTGTTTCCCTTCTGATTTTGGCTACATTGTTTTTGTTTGTACAAAAGCTTTTTAGCTTAATATAATCAAAATCATTTATTTTACATTTTGTAATTTTCTCTAACTGTTGCTGGGTTTTAAAATATTTCTTTTCCCAGAGATCTGACAAGTAAACTATTCTATGTTTACTTAACTTATTTATAGTTTCCCTCTTTATATTCAAGTCACTCACCCATTCTGAATTTATCTTGGTGTAGGGTGTGAAACGTTGATCTAAACCAAATCTGTCCCATATTGTTTTCCACATTTCCCAGCAGTTTTTGTCAAATAGTGGATTCATGTCTGTTATGAGGGTAATTTGAGGAAAGGTGTTTGGGATAAGGGAATTAAAAGGAGGATGTTGTAGACTTGGTAAGTGGATAAACTAGGCTACAGGTAGGCTGGGATTAAAGGCGATTCAGGGTATAATAGGACTGAAGTCAGGAGTATAACACAGAAGGGAAACTGAGATCTTTTTGGGAGAAGAGAAGTTAACCTAAAACAGACTGACACAGCAGGCTTACAGACTGGGACTTAGACTCAAACACAAGCTGAGGGAAATAGACTAAACTGAAATTAACAAACAGGCTTTAGTAAATTTCACAGGAAGGGACCTATTTTGAAGTAACACCTTCCTTCAAGATGGATGTCCCAGCTACCCTCTGAGCCCAGAGTATGTTGTCTCTTTCCCTCTTCTCCCCTCTTGATAACTAACAGACAAATTACACTAAATAGGACTATTGAAACACAAAGGGTTTAATTGTTTGAAGAATGTTTGTTAGGAAGGTGGGTTAAAGGAAAGCCCTATCAGTTATCTCAGGAACCTCAGGTGGGGGAAGGGAAGTAAAGATGGAATCTGAGTAAGGACCTGCCTTACTCAGTTTTACAAAATGCTATCTAAAGGGAATAAATGATGATTTGATTAAATTATAAATAATGCTGTCAATTAGATAACTCTTCACAGATTTAACTCCTCTCTAATTTCTCTCCTTATAAACTCCACAGCCACTAAGGTAAGGGAGGGAAGGCAGGGTGGTATTAGGAAAGGAAGATATAAAGGGTCTATCTAAAATAATAATTTCTCAAGTAAATATATCAATGCTAGGCTAAATTTCAATATTGAAGCTAGATAATCTAAGAGCTCGCTCATTGACTTCCTCCCTCCACAGAAGATCCAGTCAACTGCCTCTCCTCAAGATTCTAAGAGCCCAACTGATTTTGGAACTCAGCCAAAGCTAGAAAAAACTATATCCCCCAATTCTGTATACTACATGTCCCAAAAGTTGGGCTCTTTGGGTTTATCATACACTATCTTGCTGATGTCATTTACTCCAAGTCTATTCCACTGATTCTCCCTTCTGTCTCTTAGCCAGTACCATACCATTTTGATGACTGCTGCTTTATAGTACAGTTTAATATCTGGTACTGCTAGGCCACCTTCCTTCACATTTTTTTTTCATTATTTCCATTGATATTCTTAATTTTTTGTTATTCCAGATGAACTTTGTTATAGTTATCCCTAATTCAGTAAAATGTTTTTTGGTAGTTTGATAGGTATGGTGCTAAATAGGTAAATTAATTTGGGTAGAATGGTCATTTTTATTATTTTAGCTCATCCGACCCATGAGCAATCAATATTTTTCCAATTCTTTAGATCTAGTTTTAATTGTTTGTAAAGTGTTTTGTAGTTGCTTTTGTATAACTCTTGTGTTTTTTGGTAGATGGATTCTTAAGTATTGTATATTGTCTAGGGTGATTTTAAATGGTGTTTCTCTTTCTACCTCTTGCTGCTTTGATGTGTTGGAAATATATAGAAACACTGATGATTTATGTGCATTTATTTTGTATCCTGCAACTTTGCTAAAGTTGTTGATTATTTCTACAAGTTTCTTAGTTGATTCTCTAGGATTTTTTAAGTAGAACATCATATCATCTGCAAAGAGTGATAGCTTAGTCTCACCATTGCCTATTTTGATACCTCCAATCTCTTTTAATTCTCTAATTGCTACTGCTAGTGTTTCTAGTACAATGTTAAGTAATAGAGGAGATAATGGGCATCCTTGTTTCAGTCCTAATCTTATTGGGAAAGCTTTTAACTTATCCCCATTGCATATGATACTTGTTGATGGTTTTAGGTATATACTGTTTATTATTTTTAGGAAAGGTCCTTCTATTCCTATACTTTCCAGGGTTTTCAATAGGAATGGGTGCTGTATTTTGTCAAAGGCTTTTTCAGTATCTATTGTGATAATCATGTGATTTTTGTTTGTTAGATTGTTGATATCGTCAAGTATATGGATGGTTTTCCTAATGTTGAGCCATCCTTGCATTCCTGGGATAAAGCTCATCTGATCATGGTGGATGATCTTCTTAATTACTTGCTGGAGTCTCTTTGCTAATATTCTATTTAAGATTTTTGCATCTATGTTCATTAGGGAGATTAGTCTGTAGTTTTCTTTCTCTGTTTTTGATCTACTGGCTTTGGAATCAGTACCATATTTGTGTCATAAAAGGAATTTGGTAGGACTCCTTTTTTGCTTACTATATCAAATAATTGGTATAGAATTGAGATTATTTGCTCTTTGAATGTCAGATAAAATTCACTTGTGAATCTATCAGGCCCTGGCAATTTTTTCTTAGGAAGTTCTTTGATGGCTTGCTCAATTTCTTTTTCTGATATGGGATTATTTAGGTATCCTATTTCTTCTGCTGTTAATGTAGGCAATTTTTATTTTTGTAAATATTTGTCCATATCTCCTAGATTACTATATTTATTGCCATATAATTGGGCAAAATAGTTTTTAATGATTGCCTTAATTTCCCCTTCATTAGAGGAGAGGTCTCCCTTTTCATCTTTGATACTGTCAATTTGGTTTTCTGCTTTCCATTTTTTTATTAGTTTGACCAGTACTTTGTCTATTTTATCTGGTTTTTTTCAAAATACCAGCTTCTTGCCTTAATTATTAATTCAATAATTCTTTTACTTTCAATTTTATTAATTTCTCCCTTGATTTTTAGTATTTCTAATTTAGTTTTCATCTAGGGATTTTTAATTTGCTTGCTTTCTAATTTTTTAAATTGCATGCCCAATTCATTAATCTCTGCCCTCCCTAATTTGTTTATATATGCACTCAAGGATATAAATTTCCCCCTGAGTACTGTCTTGGCTGCATCCCATAGAGTTTGGTAGGATGTCTCTTCATTGTCATTTTCTTCAATGAAATTGTTGATTGTTTCTATGATTTCTTCTTTGACTAGATGGTTTTGGAGAATCATATTTAATTTATAATTAGTTTTTGTTTTGCCTGTCCAGGTGCCCTTACTAATTATTATTTTTATTGCATTGTGATCTGAAAAGGTTACATTTATAATTTCTACTCTTTTGCATTTGTTTGCAATGTTTCAATGCCCTATTACATGGTCAATCTTTGTGAATGTACTATGTGCAGCTGAAAAGAAGGTGTATTCCTTTTTGTCCCTATTTATTTTTCTCCACAAATCTATTAAATCTAATTTTTCTAGGACTTCATTCACCTCTCTTACCTCTTATTTATTTTTTGGTTTGATTTATCTAGATCTGAAAGACAAATATTTAGATCTCCTACTATTATGGTTTTACTATCTATTTCCTTCTTGAGCTCTGCCAGTTTCTCCTTTATGAATTTGGATGTTATGCCACTTGGTGCATACCTATTGAGCAGTGTTATTTCCTCATTGTTTATACTGCCTTTAAGCAGGATGCAATGACCTTTCCTGTCTTTTTTAATCATATCTATATTTACTTTGGCTTTGTCAGAAAACACAATTGCCTCCTTGCCTTATTTTTCCCATTTGAGGCCCAAAGGATTTTGCTCAAGCCCTTTACCTTAAACCTGTGTATGTCTACCTGCCTCATATATGTTTCTTGTAGACAACATATGGCAGGATTTTGGTTTCTAATCCACTCTGCTATTTGCTTCCTTTTTATGGGCGAGTTCATGCCATTCACATTCATAGTTATATTTATTAGTTGTGTATTCACTGTCATTTTGGTATCCTCTCCTAGTTCTATCCCTTCTTCTTACACTATTTCCTTTTATACCAGTGGTTTGCTTTATGCCAGTAACCCTTGTCCCCTCCCTTGATTTACTTCCCTTTCTACCCCCTCCCTCATTATTCACCTCTTTTTATTTTTAAGGCCTAATGAATTCCCTACCCCTTCTTCCCCCCTCCCTTTTTTGACCTCCCCACTCCCATGCTCCTCTTGGTTTATCCCTTCTTACTTTCTCAGTAGGGTTAGATACAGATTTGTATCCCAATGGATAATATAGCTACTCATCCCTCTCAGGTTTAATTACAGTGAGTGTAAGGTTTAAATATTACCTCTTAATGCTCTCTTCCTCTCCTTTTTATAATAGTATTCATCCCTTCCCCTTCCCATGCCCTCTTTCTGTGTAATAGAATATCCTATTTTTCTTATTCATTCAAGTTTCTCTTGGTGTCCTCTAATATTCACCTCCCTCTTTCCAACCCCCATATCATCTTAGACCATTTACTATTCCAACCACTCCCTATGAATAATTCTTTTAATTACTATAATAGTGAATACTATAATAGTGACTAGAGGTCCTTACAGAGAATTATACATAACATTTCTCCACATAGGAATGCCAAAAATTAGATGATATCAAAGCCCTTAAAGAGGCAAATTTAAAAATTATGAGTTTTCTTTCTTTCCCCACTGCTTCTTATTTACCTTTTCATGATTCTCTTGATTTTTGAGGTTGGATATTGAATTTTCCATTTAGTCCTGGTCTTTTCTGTGCAAATACTTGGAAATAGCCTATCTTGTTGAATGCCCACACTTTCCCCAGGAAGTATATAGTCAGTTTTGATGGGTAGGTGATCCTTGGTTGTAGACCCAGTTTTCTTGCCTTTATGAATATCATATTCCAAGCCTTCCAGTCTTTTAGCGTGCAGGCTGGTAGATCCTATGTGATCCTGCTTGGTGCTCCTTGATATCTGAATTGTCTCTTTCTGGCTTCTTGTAAATTTTTTTCTTTTACTTGGTAGCTCTTGAATTTGGCTATTATATTCCTGGGTGTTGTCTTTTCTGGGTCTAGTGTAGAGGGTGATCTATGGATCCTTTCAATGTGTATATTGCCATCTTGTTGTAGAACTTCAGGGAAATTTTGCTGAATAATTTCCAAATTTATATTAATTTCTGCTTTTTCAGGAAGACCAATGATTCTCAGATTATCTCTTCTAGACCTGTTTTCTTTTTTCTGTCACTTTCTCATTGAGATATTTCATGTTTCCTTCTATTTTATCAGTCTTTAGACTTTGTTTTATTTGTTCTTGCTGTCTTGAAAGATCATTAGCTTCTAATTGCTCTATTCTAGCCTTTAGGGACTGGTTTTCCTTTTCAATCTGGTCATTTCTGGTGTTTAATTTGCTCATCAGTTTATTTGATTCTTGAGCCTCACTTTTCAATTGCAAAATTCTGTCTTTTAAAGTGTTATTTTCTTGAGAGATCTCTTACATCTTTTTCATCATCTCAGATTTGAACTCTTCAACAGCTTGTGTTCTGTTTTCATTGTTTTGGGAAGGTTTGGATATGATTACTTGTTTGTTCTCCTCTGCTGTTTGCTCTGTTGTCTGGATTTTATCTGTGTAAAAGTTGTCGAGTGTTACAGATTTATTCTTGATGATCTTTCTCTTTTAGGGTTCTTGTCTCTGGCTTGCCATTGTTAGCCCTGTGCCCTTTCAGGTTTATCCTCACACTCAGGGTCTGTCTGAGCTCTTTAGGCTCCTGATGTCTCAGGTATAGTTGTTCTCAGGGTCAAGCCTCCTGGTGGTCCCCTTTCTTGTTCCTCTGCCCAAGGCTCCTTTAACAGTCTCAGGGAGGTGCTTCCTCAGTTGTGCACCCCTCTGTACTGGGTCCCCACTCAAGGTCCACCCCTGCAGTCAGGATCTGAGTCCTCTCCTGCACTCAGGATTCGTGTCTGGGCATGTGCCTGAGCCTTCACTTGTGCCTGCACTCAGGGTCTGTGTTCAAAATCCGCGCATTCTTTAGCCTCTTGGGGTCTTAAGTCTGGCTGCTCTCAGGAGCAGGCTCTGGTGACCCCAGGTAGCTGCCAAGGACTTAATGCATGCCCCAAACTTGCTCTAATTCTTGTGAGCTGGCTTTGGCAGTGTTGGTGGTATGGGGAGGGGGTTGCTCAGCTCATGTTTTAGTGAGAGGTATTTCACCCCTTTATAGCATGGAAATGCTCCAATTCCACATACCTCCAATCCTGATCCCTGTTGTGGGGTCCCTTCGCTCCTCTGGATTTGTTTTATTTATTTATTTATTTTTTTTACTTCTTGAGGAGTCCTATATATTTCAGTTAGGAGAGGTTAAGCAGCTGCTTTTTACTCAGCAGCCATCTTAACCAGTAAGTCTGTATTATACCATCTCTAATAATGTTTTATTCTAATGTCTCATCTTGAAAATTCAGTTACCCTGGGTTCTTAAATTTGCTACTAGTTCAATAATAGATCTGGAAAGTCCTATCAAGTTGAAAAAAATCAGAAAATATAATCTTGATTACAAACTGTAAAATTCTAATCTGAGGATCATATGGTACTTTTGATAAGATAGCAAAACAGCATAAAGCCATCAGGTGGTTATTTTTCTTCCAGGAGATAAAAATATATTAATTAAAATCTCATGGAGGCTGGACTGTCAAAACTAATGAAATTTCGAGTGGGAGAATGTGGTGTCAAATCTTAGTTTTTCCACTTATTACCTATATAATATTTGAAAATCAGTTTACCTCTCTGACCTTACATTTTCTCATTTTAAAAAATAGGGTATTGAAGTAGATGGCCATTCTGGTCCTTTCCATTTCCAATCTATAGTCCTGTAAAATTAGGTTTCCTGCTTTTAATAAAATACTATTTTTAGTTACTGTACTCTGCAGATAAGAAAGTATATACAACAAGCAAAAGAACAAGGAAATTTCTTAACTTTTGTAAGTATATGTTTTTAACTCAAGAATAAATGAAATTGAAGAATGGGCAAAAAAGTGATAAAACTATATTTTCCATGAAATATAATGATATACAGAGAAAATCTTAGAGATTCCACTAAAATTATTTGAAACTATCAACAATTTTAGCAAAATTGCCAGGTATAAAATAAATTCACACAAATCACCAGCATTTCTTTTCATTGTTAACAATGTCCTCCTAAAAGAATATATACAATGAAATAATTCATTTAAACTAACCATAACTAGAATAAAATATCTAAGAATATATATGCCCAAAAAACCCAGAAACTATGTGAACATAATTATAAAAGCTTTTTAAAATGAAATCAGATTCAAATAATTGTTGAAATATTAATTATTTATTGGATGAAAGACCCCAAATAATTTATATGACAATCCTACCTAAACTGATCTACTTATTCAATGCCATCCCAATTAAAATACCAAAAATCATTTTAATGAACCAAAAAAAGTAATAACAAAATTCATTTTTAAAAACAAATATGTCAAAATTATAAAAGAAATTAATGAAAAAGATGTATGACAGAGGTCTAGCAGTTCTAGATTTTGAAAGAATTATAAATCATTAATTATAGAAGCTGTCTGGTACTAAGAAATTGAAAAGTAGATTCGTGATATCGAATAGATATAGAAAAAACAATTAGAGAAGTGTTTGACAAAAGTAAAGATCCAAGTTTTGGGAATGAAAATTTCGCTATTTGATAAAAACTATTTGAGAAAACTAGAAAATAGGCAGAAACAAAATATAGACAAGTATTTTTACAATATTTACCAAGGTATGATCAAAATAGACACATGACCTAGGCATAAAAGGAGATATTTTAAATAAATTAGAAGGATAGGGAAAATATTACCTATCAGATTTATGGATACAAGAAGAATTTATAAATAAATAAGAGAAAAAAAGCATTGTGAGATGTAAAGTGGATTATTTTAAATACATTAAATTAAAAAGGTTTTGTACAAATAAAATTAATATGACTAAGATTAGAAGGAAAGCAGTAAATTGGGGAAAATATAGACAGTTTCTTGGATCTGTGTTTCATATATAAAACATAGAATTCATTTTGTCAAATATATAAGGGAACATTTTATATAGTAATATATTTATTGTTATATTATATATTATTATATATAACAATATATAATAAGTATAAATATATATTTATACAGAAATAATGATTGAAGAATGACTTGTATATGTCTACCTCCAGAGGGGGGAAAAACAGATAAACAAAAATAATTAAGAAAGTTTTATTTCTACATATAACTTCTTGTTAAAAATGTCTTCCTTAATGGGAGGAAGAAGGTGAGGGAGTTAACTAGATGTTAAAATATAACAAATATTAATTAAGTATTAAAATTAATTAAACAATTTCAGGATTTTATATGACTTTCAAGGTCTATATACTCTACCAAATAATTATTATTCATGATAAAACAGAATTTTTCTTTGTTATGTACATATATTTTGACTCAATTTATCTAATCAGAAAGATCTTTCCATTTTCTTCTTTCTGATTCTCATCTTTAATTATTTGGAGACTATAGTGTTTCATGTCCAATAGTCACATATCATAAATAATTGAGTCTTTTCGACTGTTCTTAGGATCAGTTTTTAGCTATGTACATTTCCTTTAAAATAGCCTTTAAAGCACTCTATATATTTCATTTTCTACTGCAGTGCAGTATTGACAATGTTAAAGTTCAATATGACCTCTTTCTTCATGGAATTTATATTCTACTGAGGTCATAATCTGAACAGAAGTAGCTATAATACAAAATAATAATGAATAAACAAATAAATAAACAAATAAAATAAATATAAATTTTATCATTAAGTGACTTTTTGGTAAATACAAGTTATGTTGATGAAAATGTTAAGCATCTAGCAATTAGTTTGATTACTTAAATATGTTTTTTATCATTAACAATGTTGACATCATAGTTTTAGAATTCACCTAAGGAGTGTAAAATAACCATTGGTACAAAAGTGGCCTTATCATATATTCCTAGCTTATGAAGTATAGGTTGAGGTATCTTGACCACATGAGTTTGGTTATGAGTTTATTAATTTGTTTGGTTGTTTTAAATTTAGAGATTTGAAATTATTAAAAATGATATCCAGATATTATAATCATTATGCAAGAAAACTTTTTGAAAGTATACTGCTTTTTTTTTGCAAGACAGAGCTTTAGTACATGTGAAATTCATCTAATAGCTAGATTCCAATATAATTTTTCTCCTAATATAATATTTGACTTTATAGACTTTTAGAAAGAAAATAAATATCCAACATCCTTTTTAAAATGATTATTTCTATTATTCACTGAGAAGCATGTATTTCAGTTGAAACTCTCAAAGTATAAAATATGAGGTAACTACTTATTAATTAGATATCAAAGTGATCCTGAAAATAGCCAGACAATAAATCCATCATAAAGTAAAGAGGATTAGCATACTATGAACCTACATCAACATTATACTTCCAACTTTTATTTTCAACCATTGATAACAAGAACTAGGCTGGAAAATGAAGCAACAAGAAAAATGAAATCTGGATCAGTACCTCTCCACCACTATATAAGTGTTTAGATTACAAGTAAAACATAAAGTTCAAAGCTAAGAAATAGACTGGGGAAATGAGCAAATAATAAAAAAGAGTTTGACCATAAAAAAGTTAATACAGTAGCAAAGAAGACCAAACTAAAACTCAGAAGATAATAGTATAGAAATAGCTACAAGCAAAGTCTCAAAGAAATATGCTCATTAAAAACAAGACTAATAAAAATCCCGGATGAGTTAAATTTTGAAGCAAAAAAAGTATGAAAAGAGAAGCATAAAAAATAAATATGGAAGAAAAACCATACAGGACTCAATAAAGTTAGTTTATTCACATTCATATATGGGAAAAATAATATGTAACTGCTAAGAACTTAATCATTACTAAGGCAATTAAAAGGAGTTTACATAGACTAATAACATGAATATGAGGCAATGGTATTGAAATGATCTAAAAATGAATGTAAGGAAGAGGAATGGGAAAATTTTCTCATATAAAAATGGTATACAATGAATGTCTTTAATAATAGAGGGGGAAATGGTGGAGTGGCAGGGAATATTTGGACCTCACTTGTGGGAAGCCAATAAGAGACTAGATAAAAATCTGAGACTCCTCTTTTGACCCCTTTTGTGATCCTTGTAATTTCTTCTTGAAAAGTATTATGACCTTATTGAAAAACTTTAAGTTCCTATCAAACCTGAATTTAAAGGGTTAACACTGTTAACACAACAAGGAATGCTACTGCCTATTATAGCCAAGGCCAACATACTCCCCAACTTGGCTTTCTGATAAGAAGCCAGTCAAAATTCAGCCTTGGCCTTGGTCTATTCTGAAGCCAATGTTTTGTGTTTTGATGTGACATAATTTGTAACTTCTGTGCATCTGCAAAGTTTCGGGGGGGGGTTCTTTTGTGTGAAATAAGTCTTGAAATATATATAATAAACTCCATGCTCCTGGAGCCAGAGATGGAAGCATGAAGTAAAAGACATTTCCCTGGTCCTGTCCTTATTTCCTTATCAACTAAACTGTCATCAGATTATCAGAGATGATAAAGAGATCTCCACACTCACGTCCATTGAATTTGGTCAAAGAGAGATAAATACACTCATACAAAAACACACATACATACACACTGTCTATATGTGTATAGAAAATTTATCCAATAAGGCAAGAGTCAGCAAGGTATGGCTTTTGAGCCTTATCTGGCTCTTTTGAGGGCCAGATATAGCTCTTTCTGCAGGAGCCATAAAGTCAATATTTTTTCAGGCACTGTTACAGGAGCGCACTGTGAGCACTGTATGGCTCTCATGAAATTACATTTTAAAAAATGTGGTGTTTATGGCTCTCACGGCCAAAAAGGTTGCCGATCCCTGCAGTAAGGTAATATGAGGGGAAACGGATAAGAAAAAGGAGAGAGAATAAAAAGAGAGGGCAAATTAAGGGAGACAGTAGATAGACTTTTGACAAGAGACAGAATAAAAAGTAAAGAAGAAGAAACAAAAGAAAATGGGAAAGAAATGCAGTTTGTATTCATAAACTTGAATGTGAATGGAATTAGTTCACCCATACCTCAGAAGCATTTAGCAGAATGGATTAGAAGCCAGAATCCAAGAGACACACTTGAAACAGAAAGATACAGTGTTAAAATAAATGGTTGGAATAGTTTTTATTATGCTTCTGATGAAGTAAAAAAGGCAAAGGTAAGAATTGTGATCTCAAAGGAAAAGCAAAAATACATCAAATTAAAAGAGATAAATAAGGACTTTTGCTAACAAGTGCCATAGATTATAAAGCGTTTCTTATAGTGAGGTTCTCTAATAAAGTCTTTGTTTCTCAAATACTGAGTAAACTCAATCAAATTTATAAAAATAAGAGTCATTCCCTAACTGAAAAATGGTCAAAGGATATGAACAGGCAATTTTCATAAGAAATAATCAAAGGTATTTACAATCATATGAAAAAATACTCTAAACTGATTAGAGAAATTCAAATTAAAGCAACTGTGAGATTCCATTGTATCTATCAGAAATGACAAATGCTGGAGGGGATGAGGGAAAATACCTATACTAATGAATTGTTTTTAGAATTGTGAACTTGTCTAACTGTTCTAGAGAAAAATTTTGAACTATGCTCAATGACATTTAAAATTGTGCTTCTTTTTGATCCAACAATATCACTACTAGGTTTTATCCCAAAGAGATAAAAGAAAATGGAAAATGATCTTTTAGTAAAAAGATTTTATATGTATATATATGTATATATATATATACATATATATATATACATATATACATCAGCTCTTTTGTGGTGGCAAAGAATTGGAAACTGAGGATGTCCATCAAATGATTAAAGGCTAAACAAGTTGTGGCATATGATTTGATTGAGTATTATTGTGCTAAAAAATGACAACTGGGTGGCTTCAGAAAAACAATCAAGACTTATGAGAACTGATGCAAAATGAAGTGAGAAGAATTGGGAGATCATTGTGCACAGTAACAAAAATGTTGAATGAACATCACCCATGGAAGATTTGGCTCTTATGAATACCATGATTTAAGACAATTCCAAAGGACTCATTAATTAAAAAAAATGCTTTCTGCTTTCAGAGAGAGAACTAATGAATTCTGAGTGCAAGCTGAAGTATAATTTCTTTCAGTATTGTTTTTTTTGCTTTTGTTGCAATATGACTAATATAGAACTAAATTATTCATGATTTCACATGTATAATTGATATCATAAAACTTGCTTTCTCAGTGGGAAATGGCAAGAGTGGGAAGAAGAGAATGTGGAACTCAAAACTGAGAAAGAAAAGAATGTTAAAAATAAATATTATTAGGAAGAAAGGATTTATTTGTACAAAAAATTTAGCAGCCCTTTTTTGTAGTGACAAAGAACTGAAAACTGAGAGAATGTTCATTAATTGGGTAATAGCTACACAAATTACTGTATATGGTTGTAATGGAATACTATTGTATCATAAGAAATGACAAATAGGATGAATTCAGAAAAACCTGGAAAGAATTATTGAACTGATGCAAAATGAAGTGTGCAGAACCAGAACAATGCATACATTAAGAAAAATATTTTATGATGAACAACTCTGAAAGACTAAACTATTATTTGACAAAGCAAGGTTCCAAGATAAACCCAAGAACTCATGATGAATACTATCCACAGGCAAAGAAGGAACTATTAGAATTTGATGGTAGATTAAAGCATGTCATTTTTCCCTTTAATTCTTTCATTAGTTTTTTTATTATATTTGTAATGGCATGAGGTATATGGAAATATGTTTTGCATGACAGCACTGATATAACCAATATCAGACTCTTACAGCCTCAGAAAGGTGGGGTGGGAAGGGAGGAAGAGAATCTGAATTTAATAAGTCAGAAAACAATACTTAAAATGGTTTCTATATGTAATTGAAAAATTTAAAAGTTTGAAAAATAATATTTTAAAAGATTTTGAATGATGAATCTCATAGCTACAAAGTAATCCAAATATCCAAATATCCAAAATCCCTAAATCCAACATATCCCTGAATCATAACATTTCAAATTCAATCTCAAAAGTAAACAATAGAAAAAAAAAGGCTTGAATGTGATTGTGGGCTGCTGCCATTGTAGCAGACAGCATTAGAAATACTCTGTTGTGTGATTTAACACCCAGAATATGGAGGAGAAAATGATCTTTTGCATTTATATAAGTAAACAACCCAGGTGAATGCCCCACTCTGTTATGCCTACAGAGAGACAGTATCAAAATGTTTTACATAGTTATTATCCACATTGATAAAAGTTAATTGTAATTCCTAAACCAAATCTCAATATTCAAAGCAGAGAAGAAAATTGAAACAATTATCTTTATAACTCAGAAAGGAATATGGGTGAAGGAACTGAATTATCCATTTTTCTTTGAGGATTTTAGATAAATGAGTTTGTGGACTCAGCCATTTGGTTAGTTCATTTGCTTCACTTTTTTTCTGTCCTGTGACCTCAGAAGTTTGATGAAGTTAACTAGATTGCTTCTGAGCAGGCGTCTTTGCATAGGCAGCTCCCTAGACCAAGAATGGACTGCCTCTTTTATCATTACTTCTTTCAAAGTTCAGCCAGGTGACTGAGGAGATAAGCAAACTAGACCTGGAATCAGGAAGACCTAAATTCAAATTCATCCTCTGACATTTACTAGTTCTATGACCCCTGAGCACTTTTAGCTCTTTTTCCCCTCAGTTTCTTCATCAAAATGGTTATAAAGTGAAACCCACCTCCCAGCTTTAGGGAGAAGTTCGAAGGAGACAATAACTAAAAAGAACTCAGCACAATACCTGACATATAATGTTTCCATTAATATTAATTAGCTATTAGTACTTTTACTTCTGACCATTTCTAATTCTCCTCCAGACACTACTGCATCCCCATTATTAATTTAACTTGCATTTGCCTTCAATTTATGTTGTAATATATTTATACCTATTTATATACATACAAAGTTTTACCTTTTTAAGGTATAAACTGCTTGATGGTAGCAACTTTTGTTTCTTTGCCTCTCCAACACCTGCCAAAGTACCTTTCAAACAAGCATTTATGAAATTTTAAAATAATAATAATTTAATAAAATTTAATTAATAATTGTTAATTAATCAGCTATCTGAAGAACATTCTAAGCACTCATAGTCTAAATAAAATAATAATAACTGAACTTTATATCATACTTATTTTGTGCTAGGCACTGAGCTAACTGCCCTATGGTTATTATTTCAGGTGATCCTTACAGCTACCCTGGGAGGAAGATGGTATTATTATCTCCGTTTTACATTTAAGAAAACTGAGACAAACAGGAATTTAGTGATTTGCACAGGGTCACACAACTACTAAATGAGATCAAATTTGAACTCAGTTCTTGACAGCAAGTCTAGCACAAGTCAAGAAAAGAGAAAATATTTCATAAGTAATTCTCACATAACCTACTTTAGCCACTTGTCTAAAGTTCTTCTAAGCTAATTGCATATTTCTGAAAACAGCAACCATAATCCCTCAGAGGAGGAAAGCCTTTGGTTCACACTACAGGGGAATCTTTCAGTACTGCTACTTCTCACAGCTTGCTATAACAGAAAGCAAATTCAGTTTCTTCATTTGCTTTCTCCTTTCAGAGAAGCAGATTTTTGGCAACTAAAGATGCCCTGAGGATAAACTTTTATTTTTCCGGGAATTAGATGAATCCCTTAATTCATATTCAGGAACAAATAGCAATGAAGTAAAAGATTTGAATACCAAAATGTAGATTTAGGTCAATGCTGTGTTTTTTTTTTCTTTTTTTTTAAGGGGGGGACATTTTTCTTTTTTTATGTACATGAACATTTCATATGCATAAATGGCTATTAAAGTAAAAAAATTTCCAGAGTTGGCTACCCTCTAAAATTCTACTCCATCTATTTTAATATTAATAATATTCAATTTTAATCAATGACATTAAAAATTTTACCCATACAGCACTTGGGAAAATTCATGTATTCATTTTTGTTTGTTTGTTTTTACAACAGAAATATGAGTTTCCTCTGATCCTCCTCCTTGGCTTAAGAAATTTCCTGGAAAAAAATATCATTAAGCTACATTTAGTGAGTACACTGCAGAATTGTTTTAATGTCATTTACTCAGAACTCCTTAGTTATCTTTTTTAAAAAATGACTTAACTGATTCGGTAGTTTATTCCCTGTTAAAAATGTAACAAATTATTGCCATTGTCTTCAAGCCCCAAATCCCAACCTTAGCAAAAGTCCCAGTATCCTATTTAATGAGATTAAGAGTTATTGTGAACTCCTTCAACTTCCCTCTTTTCAATCTCAAAATGACTTTATCTTTACCTAGCCTCTACTTCTTTTGTTCTGATTAAGAGGAAGAGTATCTATTACCTGACATTAGGATTTTTCAGTTCATATTCTTTGTCCATTCTTCTTTCTCTGTGAATGTGTGTAGCCCCTCTTTTGTTTATCTTTAATTTCTCTCTCTTCACAGATTTCTCTATCTTTTCCTTCCCCCTTCCTTTCATTTCCTTGTACTAAAAACAAAAATAAGTGAATAAAAAAGTAAATAATAATCATAAATAAATCAATTAACAAAAACTTCCTGACATTACACCTCTCTTTCTCTCTTTTCAGCTTAAAACTCCTTGAAAGGGCAGTCTATACTCATTACCTCAAATTAATCTGACTCATTAACTAAGCCCTTGCAATTTGGTGTCTGTTCTCATCCCTTTTTTGAATGACTTCCTAATCACCAATTCCAAAGATGATTTTTTTTTCATTTATCATCTTCCTAGGCTTCTGTGCAGAATTTGACACAGTTAACCAACTTATTCCTTCTCAGAATTCTTTGTTACCTGTTGTGAAAGAAATATAATTCTATACAAAGTGATTCTCTCCACATCTTGACTTTCCCCTTTGTAGTTTCAAAATATTGTCTTGGTTTAGATATATGGCAAGTCCGCCTGAGAAATTAAATATGATTTTTGAGAGTTTTGCAGAAGTCTTGGATAACAGATGAAGTCCAAAAGATGACATAGAAAAAACAACTCGGAAATGCACATTTAATCCAAATCTATAAACATTCCATAAAAGAAAAAAATTCAGACTTCTTTGGTGGGGCAGTAAAAAATTTAGGTAGATTTTCCAAATGGAGAGGGTACCAATGCTCCTCATCCTTGAGATGTGGAAGGAATAACAGTAATTTTTCTTCCTGTTTCACTAACTTTTCTTTGCCTCTTTCAAGTATTCCTCTTTTCCTATGTCTCCCAAAGTTCAGCTATTCTCCCTTCTCCATAAATTGTACCTCTGTCTCAGTGATTTCCAGCTAGAAAATTCAAACCCAGAACACAGATTCACAGGAAGTGAGGCTTCAGGTGCCATCCAGTAAAATATATAACTGAAAAAAGTCACCAGAAATCAGGTTAGTTGAAGGAGCTAGATTTATTTAGCCTCATGAAGAGATCAGTTTTGTTTTATACTTTTCAATACAAAAGTCATTTTCCTTAGAAAAGAAAGCAGAAATAAAATAAAAGTTGAATAGAGTTCTGCTTCCTTACAATCATTCTATTATGTTCCATCTATAGTGACCTATTTCTTTATTGATCTTTTCTCTAAAGTATTTAAAAGTAATCTTTCAGCTGTCTTTAGCCCTCAACTTCATCCATTCTCATGAGAGAAAGCCATATATTTTCAGATCCTTTCTGGATAAACCATTGCTATATTCTAGGAGTGACTGAAACTCAATTTTATCATTTATCTAGAAAATGAAAGGGTTGGACTACATTTCCTCCAAAGACTCTTACTATTCTTAATCTAGGATACTATGCCAGAATCATTCCTCCAAGATCTCATCATCTTTTCATAACTAATTCCAACCCATAATTTTTATAATCTAATTAACACTATTTTCCAAACATGAAAGATAGGAACTGAAGATTCATTTCACTTCATACTATAATTCATATGCTCAATTGACTTTTCCTCTTTTTTTTGTCCTACTCATCCTACCATTTTCTTTTTTATATTTATTTATTTTCAGGTTTCTGGTGGATGAAGTGACTGCTCCTAGACACTACTTTTTGTTAAACATTTTTATGCCTAATATGGATAAAGAGTGAGGAACGTAGTTTATAAAACAGAAACAGTCCTTGTAGTAAGGAAGATCTGTTTAAACTCCAATCTAGATACTTTCTACCTGTGGGATCCTAGGTAAGTTATTTAATACTTACTTTCCTAATCTCAAAATAGGAAAAGTACCTACTTCCTAGAGTTGTTGTGAAAATCAATTGAGATTATTTTCATAAAGCATTCTTGAATCTAAAAATACAAGATAAATATATGACACCATATTATATTTACAAGTGCAATATAATTTTATCAACAGAATTTTATATTATATGATTGAATGAATAAAGCATTTAATAAGTAATCTAATAGAGGAGTCGTCAAGCATAGAATATTTCAACTACATGTCAGATAGAAAGACCCCACCCCCTGGTTCTCAGATGCAACAGTAAAGGAGATGATAATGGTATTTAGGAATGTCATTTACACTGAAAAAAATTATAATCATTCTAGGAACCATTTTACAATTTAATGCATCTTTATAAGAGGAATTTTCTTTTCTAGGGCTTCAATAGATGTTGCAATAATATCATTAGGAGTAATTGCCAGGCTGCATCTCTCCTGGGGTTGCTTCTGATGATGGATGTAGATACTATATTGGAAGCATTTCAATCCTAAGGATTAGGAGTTTTAGATTTCTAGTCTTTCTCCTTAAGGAGCTGAGGGAAGATGGTGTTCAAAGTGGTGTTAGTTTGACTTTGATTTTCCTGGCACACACTGCCTCTTGCTGCCTTGTCAGAGTTGTATGCTTTTTCAAAGTTGGCTTGCCTGATTTGTGAGTGGTAGTCAGCTGGAAGTTGATAGAGAATCCTAGCCCTTTCTTCATAGGAGTTGCCGCCTCCTTACTCCTCTCTACTATAATGGTTGAAGCTTATTGGCTAAGAACAAGACCTGGGATCTGGGAGGTATTCCTGCCATCAGGGCTTCTCTGTGATGAAGAAGGTAAGCCTCTTCTCCTCAATTATTTCTCTAATCAATGATGACTTTGGGAGCTGGGCTAAAAGCCACTTCTTAGACTAGGGAGAAACTGCTATTCCTGAGGCACCTGAATTCAGGGTCCTGGGCTATCTCCATCAGAGTCTGCAGGAAGATAGTCATCACAGTGATGATGGTAGTTTGACTAAGAAGCACATGTTGCCCCCTAATTCTCCCACAGTAAGTTCTTTAGCTAGAATGGCTCACCCATTTTGCCAGTGACATCGAGAAAGATAGATAATGCATCCCATGCCAGGATTGAGATCCCAAAAAAATCTTAGGAGGCTTCAGTGATGACCCAAACTGAATTTGAAATTATCTAATAGTAGTGAATGGAAAGGCATGAATTTAGGCTCAGAGAAATTACAATAATAACACATAAAGGATTGCAAACATTACATGAGAAAGATATGACCAGGAAGGAATTTATTTGAAAAACCAACATGTGCTGATATTACGCACTGACTTTAGCTATGTTGATTTTTACATGTCAACACAATTTTTAATACTTATTTTCTGACATTTTGTAAGCCATGTTCTTTCTCTCCTTCCTATCCTTCACCTCTCCTTAAAAGCAGAGGTAATAAAATTTAAGCTATAAATACATTATCTACTTATTTCCAAGTTAGTCATGTTGTAAAATAAGACACATATCACTTAAACAAGAGAAAATTCATGGAGGAAATAAAATGATGAATGGTATGCTTCTATTTGCTTTAGGATTCTATCTGTTCCTTCAATGGTGGTGAATATCCTTTTTTGTCATGAGCCTCTTGGTGTTGTCCTGAATCTTTGCCTTGTTGTTAATCATTAAGTAAGTCATCCATAGTTGATCATCATACACTAATTTTGTTATCATGCATAGTGTTCTCCTGGTTCTGGTCATTTCATTTTACATAACTCCATGTAAGTCTATCCAGTTTTTTTGTAATTATTTTGTTTGTCATTCCTTATGACACAATAGTATTCCATTATAAGCACAACTTGTTCAGTCATTCTCCAAATGATAGGCATCCCTTCAATTTCCATTTCTTTCCCTCCACAAAAAGAGTTAATTTAAATATTTTTGTACAAGTAAGTCCTTTTCCCTTATCTTTAATCTCTTTGAATTACATAAGCTACATTATTAGTAGTCAAGTTCCAGAACAAATTAAACATTAATCCCATGTATTTTACCCTTTGAGGTCACATTTGGTACATTGTGTTAAGTTTAAGAAAATTTATTAATGATTTGCAGAAACTCAAGAGAAGGAGAGTCAGGATGATGGGGTATGTAAAATAATATTAATTGTGAATAACAGAATGGACTGGGATATCTAATTTAGAGAAAAGCATATTTGTGGAGCAATAAAACGTGATCAATGTCTTCATATATGTCAAAGGGTTGTGACAGGTAAAAGGGTTTAGACATGGTAAAATATAAAGTTTAAAGATGGAACAATTAGGTGGTTCAATGCATAGAACATGAGGCCTATATTCAAGAAGATCTGAGTTTAACAGGAGCCTCAGACATTCACTAGCTATACAACCCTGGGCAAATCAGGTAACAATGCCTTATTTTCCACAACATAAAATAACCTGGAGAAGGAAATAGCAAATCGTTCCTTTATCATTGCCAGGTAAACCCTAAATGGAGTCACAAAGTGTCAGAACAATGGAAAGAATTCAAAAACAATGATAAATCTTCAATGTAAATTTAATTTAGAGAGCTACAGAAGGCAGAATGAAATTTGATGGTAGGGGTTACAGAATTACAAATATAAGCAATATCTATCCAGTTACTATTCACCAAACATCAAAGGGAATGCATTGTACAATAGTGAATTATCCATCATTGGAGAGCTTCAAATAAAGGCTGAATGGGTTATTTTTCAGAAATCTTGTAAAAGGGATTTTCGTTTTAGTAAGTGAAGGTTAGAGTAGGTGATTTCTAAGGTCTATAGCCCTCTAAGAGTTTGTGATCCATGTTAGAATCAAAATTCAAATGCAAACCTCGGAGACTAAGTTCAAGCCCTGAAGAATTTATATCATTTGTCCTAAATCATTACCATATACTGAAAGATGGCTATAGAAATCTAGGATAAAAGAAAAATATCCTACACTTGATAATATGTAAACTGCTGTGTGAAAAATTATATTTTTAGCCTTTAATAACATAACATATTATTCAATGTATTATAAATTTTGTTTAAAAACTTTTTAAGAGTTTTGATTTTCATTCTAACCTTTATCTGCTTAGGCTCCTTTTCTCTCTTAAGGAGAAATGATATACTGATGAGCTTTCTATTTCCTACAAGCATAAAAAAAAAAGAAAGAAAAAAATGTCCATTTGTAAGAATTTTAAAATGGGAAGTTCTTCAGGGCAAAGATTTATCAGTATGCTAACCTTTGTAAGACACCATTTCCATTTACAACACTTTATGAATAATGAATAATAATGACAGAGCAAGTTCTATTAAAGGTTTTAGTGTCTTGGTAGGTGAATCAAATTATTACTGGCAAATCACAATTAGAACTTCCCTAAGTTGTAATATTCCATATGAATGCTATTCTAAAAGGTCTGAAAGTATTCCTCATGCTTGACAATATTAAGAAAATTATTTCTATCATGACCCTTTTCACATAATGGGCTAAGAGGCACAAGCAAAGGTCATTATAGCACTAATGAATTGTCTTGGTCATAGCATATTGGAAAAATGAAATAAACTTTATGATATTTTAATCTAACAGGTGCCTTGACCCTGAGTTGTATTCCATAGCACTGATAATAGATATGTGATCCTGAGCAAGTCAATGCACCTTTGTTCCTCAGTTTCTACATCTGCCAAACAAGGAAAAAACTCACTTTCTTACTGGACAGTGCTTTATTGACATTAAATCAGAATGCAAATATGTACTAACATTTAAAAAAATGAATGTGAATCCCCAATTCACTTCTTGATGGGACTTTATAGTGATTCTGTGTTTTTTGAAATATATCTATTACTAAGGTAAAAAAAAAAGAATTCTAGAGTTGACATTGAAAGACTTCTCTGATATGAATCCTCCAACACAGTATCTATCTAACTTTGAAGAAGCCATTAATCTGTATCTGCTCCAAATCCCTTCCTAATGCTTATTTAATAAGTAATAGAGTTATTGTATCCTGTAAAGAGGACTTTCCACATTCCCTAATTGTTATGAAATCACTGGCATTTCAATCCACATTTTCTACTTCATCATCCCACATTCAAACCAACTGGTATTTGCTTTTCTATGAATGTGCTATACTTTTTCCAAAATGGATTTAGAGTCAGTTAACGTGGGTTTAAATCTTAATTTTCTTAATATATCTAAGACCTCAGTAAAGTCACAAATCCTCAATAGGCCTCAGTTTCTACTTTTGTAAAATGATTGTACAGACAGGACTTCTAAATCATTCCCTTTCTTGCTTTATGTATGATTCTATGACCCTGTAATCTCAGTGTCTTTGTTCTTTGTGGGTTTTTTTCCATTTATAGTACTCCACAATTATCATCTTAGCTTGTTGAAAATCAATGCATTATTAAAGATCCATTCCAGATAGTAAATCTTTAATGAAGGTTTTCTGGATTTTACCATATAGGGTATGGGTAAACTGAGGACACACTCTGCCAACAATGCACAAACTATCAATGAAGGAGAGTGGGGAAAAATAGTTGCAGAACCACATAAGGGAAATACATTTATTTTTAAAAAGCGTGCCCAGGGCAATGCACAACTCTGGAACTCTGAAATATAGGCCTGGATTTCTTTGTTTCTCTTAGTCTCAAAATACAAAAAAATTTACTAAAGGACAAGATCCTTTGCTAGGTATTCATATTATGAAGCTGAAGTGGTGCTGTACATTTTCCACAAAAACAATTATTCCTATATATGAGATTTGTTGAGCATTTTGCAGGTTGGCTGGACTTTGGGAATTTTCACTTCTTAGAGAAATGTGGCAAAGTTTTTCTCTCTCCATTTAGCTTTCACAAGTAGTAGATGATAATCCAAGTTCTAAGACTTCTTCTCACACTAGAACAGACATTTCTTCTGAAATGAGCTAATAGTTTTGAGCTAACAACTTGGTCAAGCTACTGGCCAAAAGCAGGATCTCTACAATGAGCTGTCTCATTTTCTATCTAATGATAATGGGCCAAAATCTTCATTTCTTCCTTCTTCCATAACTAAGCAATATTCATTAGTCTGAGAGTAAGTAAATAGTTCAAGGGACTAGACTTTCACATTGACAATGATAAACAACTTAAATGCTGGGAAACAGGATTTTAATATTTTTTATTCTTTGTAAGTGTATTTTCTTTATGAGCCTACCTTATTCAGTGTCACTCTCACAATAATCCTTGCTTTGATACTCTTTCTATTAATAAAGTTTCCATATATAAAAGGGACATTTCCTTAAAGGTTATATATACATATATAATTATATATATGTAAAATTTCCCTACCCAAATTTCTGTATCAATTTGTTTCAATCTATCTTGAGAAATTATTATCTTTTGACTTATATAGCTCCATATATTTGTCTTAGCCATGATTCTTCATCTGTTAGAGAGAGGGCAGGGCAAGTTTGTGCCTGAAATACTTACCTGCTATCATTACCAAGCTAATTATAATTATCATCCCTAGCAGAGAAAGGTGCACAATAATATTTCTTCCAATTGTCCATTACCATCAGTTTATCAGTTCTTTTACTGTTTTAATAAGGCAAAAATGTTGCTATGATGTCCTCAGCATTTACCCTGTCACTGGCCTAAGCTCATTCTATGCTTTTCACACTTATAAATATTATGCTTATGGCATCATAGCACACTTTTGCATTCATCCTCCATCAATTTCCCTGGCTGCCATCTCCCTCCATATACCTTTTAAGAATTGAAGTTCAGAGATCAGTTTCCTGTACAGACACCTGGTCCCTTTATACAACTACCTCTTAGCCTCCTCACTAGATTATTATTTTTTTTTTATTCTGGGTATATCTGTAGAAATTCATTGTGTAAAGTTTACCACCATCTTCAACAGAATAGAGGATTTAAGAGTTCCTTTTCTTTTAGCAAAAAGTGGCCACTATATCATTTTTCTTTCTGAAATTTATGATCTATTTTCTGAATTCCTCATCTATTACTACTTCTGTCTAAATGGTTGTAGTATATTCCCATGACAGCACTGCTTTTGATTCTCCCTCAATGCTTCAACTATCACAAAACCTTTCTGGTCATTCTCACCCCATTCCAGGGCATCTTTTATCTAGCTATGAAAATTATTGTCTTCAAGTTCATCTCTATGTTACTCCATCATTAAATTAATACCGGTCCTTTTCTATTTCCTCCAGGAAAAAATTATCTGTATGACTTTTAAATACTTCATAACCAACCTCTTCCTACATATTCATTATTCCTATTCCTTATACCCTTCCAAAAACACATTTCTCTTCCTCCCACAAGATATCCCATTAGCCTATTGCAGGGTTTTTTAGATGAATGCTCCCTGTGTCTGGAATTATCTCCATCCTTAGCTCTATCTACTATCTTCCTTGGGTACTTTAACATAGCACATAAATCCCTACATTCTGCAAGAATCTTCAGTGACTTTTAAGTGAGAAGTCCCTAATGTCAGTGCCTTCCATTAGAAATCATCTCCAATTTATCTATAATATATATATGTACATAGTGATACATAATTATTTACACATTGCCTTCCCAATTAGATTGTATGGTCCTTGAAAGCAATAATTCTTTTTGTCTTTCTCTGTGTCCCCAGGCCTCAGTGCAGTGCCAGTGCAAAGTACTTGCTTTTTAAAATACACTTTGAATAGATTTGACTTGATTCAAATGTTCTTCTTGCTTCTCCGTTTCTGATTTCTGAATATTTACATATTTACCCCCCCCCATTTTTCCATTACACTTAAATAAAGTTTACATGTCTAACCACATTCTAGCTATGAGTTTTATTCTGCCAAATCTTGGCTTTATTTTTTTTAAACCCTTGTACTTCGGTGTATTGTCTCATAGGTGGAAGATTGGTAAGGGTGGGCAATGGGGGTCAAGTGTTTTGCCCATGGTCACACAGCTAGGAAGTGGCTGAGGCTGGATTTGAACCTAGGACCTCCTGTCTCTAGGCCTGACTCTCACTCCACTGAGCTACCCAGCTGCCCTTGGCTTTATTTTTGAAGGAAAAATAATCCCCTTTTTTAAAACTCTATAATTTGGGGGCAGCTGGGTAGCTCAGTGGAGTGAGAGTCAGGCCTAGAGACAGGAGGTCCTAGGTTCAAACCCGGCCTCAGCCACTTCCCAGCTGTGTGACCCTGGGCAAGTCACTTGACCCCCATTGCCCACCCTTACCACTCTTCCACCTATGAGACAATACACCGAAGTACAAGGGTTTAAAAAAAAACTCTATAATTTACCCTCTCATTATTCACTCATTGAGGCAGTCAATTTGGTATAGTGGAGAAAACATTGGACTTTGGGTAAAGAAGATATAACTGAATCTTTGTGCAGGTGCATAACAACTCTAGGGAAAGTCACTTAACAGGACTCAGCCTCAATTTCCTCATATGTACAAAGAGGTTATTACTTACAGTGCAGGGTTTTATGAGGATCAAATAAGTTAACATATTTTGCAAAACACTTTGTGTGCCTTAAAGTGCTATAAAATATACTTTTTATTTGTGTGTTTGTTGATAAGTACCAGGAGCTACATCTAGGGAGAATAGCTGAGTATTTCTATTGTTTTTTAATTTCCATTTTGTAAATATATTCTCAATGATATCTAGCTTTGCAGATAAACATGAACCATTTTCCCTGACCTTTGACATTCAAAATCCTTTAAGTAGAATTTTCAAGTATCTATAGACATATATATTTTACCAGGTTTTGTGTTTTTTTTTTAATGTAAGCTCTATCTTTGGCTAAGAGTCCATCATTCCTGTATTCTGAGGTATGACCCAGAAATCTAAATTCCATTTACATTAACCATCTACCTAATGAGCTGTTCACTCCCCATATCTTCCTCGTTCTTCTAAATATTCTGTCTTCAGTTGGCAGCAGCAATGAGAAAACTCTAAATTTGCCACTAAAATCTTTCATTTATGAAGGCAGAGATTAGGTCAGGAAGAGTGAGCCAGTGCTAAAAGAGAAAGGAAAGACAGAGTTTGAGATGCCAATCAGATATCCAAATAGAGATTAGTCACTGACAGTTGGAAATCCCACACTGGTATTCTTACAAAAATGTTTGAGGTGGATTTATATGTCAAGATGGCAATTAAACTATGTAAGTAAGGGTAGAGAATTAAAAGAAGAGGTCCTACAACTGGAACTTGAAGAACAATCTGATTTTAAATGTAAAAGAAAGAAAATGGATTAACAAAAAGGATCATTGTAGACATATTTATGAAGATAATAAGAACTCTGAGATTGCAGTATTATAGAAGTAAACAGAAGAAAGGGAGAGCATTGAGTTGATTCATGATTTCCTTTAAGTAAAATTGTATAGGAAAAAAAGCAACAAGGAAACTTAATAAAAAACTAAGTCAGTGGGAAGGGAAAGTGGTAATAACAAGTTGCATATGAGAAAGGAAAAGAAAGGAGTCACCAGATTTTTTAAAATGGAGTTAATGAGTAGGGATTCCTCTCTCTGGGAATTTGGCAGAGAAGTGGAGAATGGATATAATATAGTATCTGTGGTAGGATGGGGAAGAGTGGAAGGAGACATTTGTTTAGAAGAAATCTGAGTTTATTAATAGGTTTAGAGAAAGACCTTTAAGAGGAGGAAGAATTGAATTTGAAGAATGTGGAGATTATTGATAAAAGAATATAATAGTAATGAGGGAGAATGGAAGACCTGGATTGAGAATGTATTGGGTAGGAAAAAAATTTATGAGTAAAAATATCTTAAGTAAAAACATTATTGAGACATAAAGGAATCAATAATATTCCTATTAATTTTGTTGACTCTGAGCTTAAAGATATATCAGAAAGAGTAGTAAGTAATGGAGAGGGAATCAAGGAATGTTATTCAATGAAGAAAAAGTTGTTTCAATATTTACCTAGGAGATGGGAGGAGTGCAAGAAGATAAGTCTGAAGATATAAGGCAATATGAGAGAGACAGACCGAGGAACACAGGGTCTGAATAAAGCCAGCATGAAGATTTAAAAAAAAATCAATCCAAATAGGAATGAAAGAAGAGGTAGACATACAAATAAAAGGGTGGTGGGATGGAGGGTAGACAGGATGATTGTTTCTACTACAAGTATTAAAGGTACTGGTTTCTAAGATTTTGATTAGGCAAGATTGTGGAAATATACTTATTGGAATTATTTGTGATCAGAATCAAAATTAACCCTAATTTTCTCATCTTGGGATACTATCTCAGATAATTACAAAAGATGCAATGATTCTTCTGGCTGAAGGCTATTGTTGAAATTTTCACTTTAAGAGATCACCTGTTAAGATAATTTTTTCACACTAAGTGAATTTGAATATAACATGAGTCCCAAAGCCCATTGGTATGAGACTATCCTTAATGGTACAGATCTATGCTCTGCATCTGCATGAGGGAAAAGGTAGTGTTGGCAATTGTAGAAGAGAAAAGAACTCCAATTTTCTTGGGACCCTACTTAGACTTAGTTTCTTTAGAGATCTTCAGTCTTTTTGAGGTCGTCTAGCTCTGTAGTAATTTTGAATATTTCTGGCTTCTAACACTGAAAAAGAAAATGAATAACCAAGATTAGAAGGGAAAGAACAAAATAGGAAAACATTTTCATAACAAATTTCTCTGATAAAGGTCTAATTTCTGCAATTTATAGAGGACTGTGAAATTTATAAGAATATCAGCCATTCCTCAGTTGACAAATGGTCAAAGGATATGAACAAGCAATTTTCAGATGAAGAAATAAAAGCAATCAATAATCATATGAAAGAATGTTCTAAATCACTCTTGATTAGAGAAATACAAATTAAAATTGTACATTGAGGCACATATGTACATATCAGATCGGCCAATATGTATGGTAATAAATATGGCCAATAAAAATAGGAAATGTTGGAGGGGATGTGGCAAAATTGGAACACTAATGCAGTTTTGATGGAGTTGCGAACTGATCTAACCATTCTGGAGGGCAATTGGAGGGAAATTTAGAACTATTCCCAAAGAACAATAAACCTGTATACCATTTGATCCATTAATACCAATTTTGGTTCTGTATCTCAAAGAGATAATGAAAAAGGGGAAAGGACCCACCCATACAACAATATTTATTATAGTTTTTTTTTTGTGGCAGCAAAGAATTGCAAATTGGGAGGATGTCCTTTAGTTTGGCAAAGGTTGAACAAATTGTGGTACATGTTGGTGACGGAATGCTATAAGAAATGATAATCAAGATGATTTCAGAAAAAGTTAGAAAACCCTGTAGGAATTGTTGCAGAGTGAAATAAGCAAAACTGGGAGAGCAATGTACAAAGTAACAACAATATTACATGATGATTACATTTGAAAACTTGACTACTCTTAGCAATGCAATGAGCTGGGACTGAATAACTTATAACGAGGAATGCTGTTTATCTCCAGAGAAAGAACTGTTGTAGTAGTCTTTCAAATCAGTGTATTTGCAGTTTTTTTCCCCAGCCTTTGGCTATGTATCTGTGCTCTTATACCAATGACCAATATAGAAATGTGTTTTGCATAACAATAAAAATAAAATATAAAGGTCTAGAAAAAAGAAAGGAATAGAAAATGGCAATCTCATTTCAGGTTCTTGAAGGAAAAGACTCAGGAAGGAGCTAATAATAAAGGAATAATCTCCATCATGTTCCTATGTTCATCTTTCAAAGCAGGATCATAATATAATAATTCTTTAGATGCAAGGGAACTCGGAGGTCATATAGTTCAACTTGCTCTTTTTCAGATGAAACATTAGGAACTTCCAGGAACTTTTCATCTAATGAAATCTTGTACTTTGTTTATTGGAGAACTGAGTTACCTCATTTTCAATATGAGAGCTCCTTCATGATTTATTACCATATATATTCCCTTATTTTCATGTTGCTTTGTTTTGGATAAATAAATATAATGCTACTTTTAATGTATGTTCATTTTGGAACTGGTATTTGGTGGGAAGGAAGCCAAGCCTTTGATATAAAGCCTGGGGTTCTGCTCCCTGCGCCCCAATTAATGAAACTGATCAGAAATTAGATTGAACCTAAAAATCATGTCTTCGAGTTGAACAATATTCAATGGAGCAGATAGACAAAATTCTGGCATGTATGTCCTCTCTCTGAGGAACATAGAATGATCAGATTTTTGTTCCCAATCTTATGTTTCCCTTCTAGGAAGGAATTAAGGTCACTTTTGGAGAATTTCAGAGGGAGAAGAGGCTAAAGATGTCTATTCTGCTTTCTTTCAAATCACCCAGTGACACCTCCAACCTATGTATCTCTTGTTACCTACTAAGAGATAAAGACTTCAGTAGAAAATATTGGGACATCTTCTCCCCAAATGAGCAAAGGATGATGTCAAAAAGAAGTCAAGCTCCAGAAGAATGAAAATACAACAGAATAGCAAAAGATCTGATCTCTTCTATAGTAATATAAATTATTGACCTCTGATATTCTCAATTTACATAACAGCTCTTTGTATAAAATGATACGAGAATAGAGACAGCTAGGTGGCTCAGTAGATTGAGAGCCAGACCCAGAAATGGAAGGTCCAAATTTTACCTTATACACTGTGTGACCCTTAAGTCACTTACTCCCCACCCCGACCCCCATTGCCTAGCCCTTACCACTCTTCTGCCTTACAACCAATAGGTAATATTGATTCTAAGATGGAAGTTAAGAGCTCTAAAAATAAATAAATAAATAGATAAATTAAATTATAAGAGAAATAGTCATCTAATAACAAATAACTACAGAAATACAATAGAAGTTTGCCCTCAGGACTGCCTTCTTTCAAAGCAGGATCATAATATAATAATTCTTTAGATGCAAGGGACCTCAGAGGTCATATAGTTCAACTCACTCTTTTTCAGATGAGGAAATTGAGGTCCAGGAAACCAACAATAATAAATAAAATAACTCGATAGGAACTAAATGTTGCAAATGTATGACAATCAGAAATAGCCCAAAAAAGATATATCAGAAGATGTTAGTATGCTTCTTTGAAGAGATTTTATGGACCATATCTGTAGAACACTTTTTAAATATGTTAATTGTTTTGATAAACTGTATTTTTTCCTCTTTTTTGAGGGATAACTCTCTGGTGAGATAATAAAAAGGACTCTAATGAGAAAGGTGAAATAAATTTTAAGAATATGTAAATTCATATAAAAGATACATATTTATATTGAGAGTCAATATTTATTTTTGTGATGAACATATTATTCTCTATCTTTGTGTCTAGTTTGGGATACAATCTAGATCCCAAAAGTGATTTAGAAATTTGGGATACAATCTAGTATCCCAAAAGTGATTTAGAAATCACTTTTAAACTGTTAACTTGTGAAGGACAGTCATAAAATCATAAGAATATCTTGTACTGTCTATAGTCTATCAATACTATGACTTAACATATGGTAAAAACAAGGCACCCTTGTTTTAAAGAATTAAAAAAAAGAATGAAAGACAAGTAAAGTAGCTTTTCATGAGTTATCTAGATAATACAATATGTAAATAGAATCACTAAGAAATAAAATTTTTTAAGGAGCTAAGTTATCCAAGCATTTTATCTTTTTTTTATTACAATGCATTCTAACTATGTTTATTGAAAGTGTTTATATGAAAATAATATAATTTTATGGGCTTTTGACCAAGACTTTTAAACAAACATTATATACAGGAAAATGTTAAAAGGAAAATGTCATAAAGAAGTTATATCCAGAATGTTCAATGGTATTTCCAAACATGTTACCATTTACTTTATAACACTACCTAGGCATGTCTTGTTATTATAACACATTCAAAATCTCTGCTTTTTCAAATTGCTTTTTGCCTGAACTTCTCATGCCAGACTAGTTTGATAGAGCCACCATTGCTAGAAGAGTATAATTCTAGTTTCTGTCAGGCTATACTGTCAGCTACTTTAGCCTAATCATTAGAAAACAATGTGCATTCTCAAAAGTGCTGCTGTTAAACATAGCCTTGGGGAATAGTATAAGAGTTTCTTGTCATATGAAATGATCTTTGGAGCCATTATGCCTTTGCTTGGATTTCAATTAGAAAATGGGAAGGAAATAATATGGAAATCATTGTTTTCTCACTTTTATAATCCTACAACAAATATTTTCCTTCCTTTGTTTCTGAAAGGACCTAACATGCATTCAAATTGTTTATTAAAAACTACATGCTTTTAGATCATTGAAGTGTGATTCCTTACAACAAAACAAATAAAATTACTTGGTAAAATTGTAAATGTAATAGGAAATATACTCATGTTCCACTATGGATTTAAGTTTCAAAATCTGATCTTTGGATTTACCAGCAAGACTAAATGGGGTTAAGTGTCCAGAAAAAGGGTAAAATTAAAAAAAATTAAATTTAAATTAAATTTGTGAAGATTAAGCCTGTAAAATATTAAAATATGTTATACACACTAAAGAATTGTTATTCATTTTAATAATATAGGATTAAAATCTAAACACATACACACTACATTAAGTAAAGAAGGCTCTCCCCCAAGTTAAATTTACAAAAGATTAACAGTGACATTCCAATAATCTGAAAGATTAAAAAAGGAACATATTCACAATCTTCCAATTTCATTTTTTATTGAGTATAAATTTTTCTTTTCAATTTCAAGGCATTAAATTATTTCCAGATTTTAATCCTCAAATCTGTATACTTATCTCTTTCATGAGTTTAGCTATTTTTATCTACCTTTTTGCTAAATGTTTCCACATAGGTGTTTTATAATCTCAAACCCAACATGCCTAGGAATGCAACTCATTAGCTTTTCCATAAAATAGTTCTATCTTCCAAATTTCACATTTTGTTAATGGAGCTGTCATTCTTTCCAACAATTACTTAAGTTTGAAGTCTTAAAATTTTCCTTGAATTTTCCCACTTTTTATTTGACCATATCTAATAAATTGTGTCCAGTTCATTATTCATTTATATTTTCTCCTGATATATCTCTTTCTTTCCTTTTACTTTGCTTTCATTGAGGCCTTATTTTGTTTTCTCTTCTTTTTATTTTTTAAATTAATTTTAAATTTATATAACAATATGTTTTAAATAAATATTTCTGACGTTTTGTGATTGTATTCTCTTTTTTTTACCAAGATAATATGACATATATTGTACATGTGTTATCATTTTCATGTTCATCATGTTGTGAAAGAAGGTATATATCACTTACAAAATAGGGAAAAATTAATGGAGAAAGTAAAGTGAAGAATAGTGTATTTCAACCTTCATCTAGACCTTTACCTGGTTTTCAAATGCTACTAAAGATCAACAGTTTTAAAATATTGCTCCCTTCATTTTTGTCTTCCACAAAAATGGCTTCAAACATTGTTCTTGCCTGCAGGAAATAGGCAAGCTCTTCTCAAGGTCCTCTATAATTTGGGCCCAATTATATCTTTAACTATTTTTCTCTATAAATATTCATCAATTTGCCAAGACATTTCATGCTTTCCCACCTCCAGAGCTTTGTTTTTATCTCCTTTTTGCCTCTCTCTATCCATAGTAATACAGTGTTCTTATGTGCTTTTTAAATTTCTAATTTAAGTAAATCTTCCTTATTCAAAATTTAAATAATAAGAACATTATTCCATGAATATTTTGTCAACATAGTTAAAACAGTGATACTCAAGTGGCAGTGTAGTTCCATAAAGAATAATTCGAATCTTGTTTTACTTTAATTCATTACTATTCTATTTGGAATTTCATAAGTACTTCTATTTATTTGGTTAAGAAGTGTATATGAAAGACTGTCTTATACATTGCAGGCTACCATTAAAAAGATCAAGATCATAAATCCATAATTGGTGATTTTAGATTTAGTGGTGAGAGATATCTTTTGGATCACCAAGTCCAAAAGCCTTATTTTATGGATAAAGAAACTGAGGGCCAAAGGGGATAAGTAACTGGAACTATGTCTCTATCGTAGGGGAGCTTACATTTGAAACTCAATTCTGTGATTCCAAATATAACACATTCTTTCCTCATGTAGGTCATGAATATACAGTTGAGCACAGAATATTTAACTTGTTCCATGGTCCAACGTTTTACATAAATAGAATTTCATTACCTTGATCATAATAACTTATGTAAAGCAAATCTTCTCCCAAATATAATCAATTTCCAAAGGTAATTTTCAAGGGAAAAGTTCAGGATATTTCTACTTCTCTTATAACTTTCCACTCTCATCAACCAATCAACTAACCAACTGAACACACAGACACAGACAGAAACATGTGCATACACATACCAAGGCACCAACTGATCTAGACTACACACACTTCAATGTGTGCTTTATAAATAAAACTACACTTGGATCATATTACATTATTTTTCATTTCTTTATGACAGATCCTATTGATCTTAGAGTGTGTGTGTGTGTGTGTGTGTGTGAGTGAGTGTATGTGTGTTGAATAGTCACAAATAAGAGCAAGCAGGGAATATAGGTGATTTACTTTTAGAAGTGGGAGGGAAAACATTTCTTTGTACCATAAGGTACATGCAACTTTAATGAGGAATGTTTTATTAGGGAAATTACAGAAAATACAAATTCAGCTTATAGGTGATAAAAACTCCATTGAGAATAGTTAGAACAAACCAAATTTAATTTTGAGCAATGCTGTTGATAACAGATTTCTGTGTCCTCTAATAGCTGAATAAACTAAATTCAAAGCTTAATTTTATGCAGCAGAAAACACATGCACAAAATATGCATTGAAATTCATCATTTGTACAGGCCAATTTCTTTTAAAATTAAATTGAATGAATAAATGTAGTGCTCTTTTATTTTAATCAGACAATTAACACAAAATCCAACACTTCAAAATTAAATATATGGAGAATGTTTACAGTTTTTAAAAGAACCATTTAAAAGAAATGCTAAAGGTGATTTTAATATGCAATGTGAGGCACTTGGCTATAAGTGTGTTAATTGCAATCAATGAATGTCAATAAAGATGCCCCAGAGATTTTGAGGAGGTTAGAAGTAATTAAAAATATTACAGAAGGTCATTATTGAAGGATTTTATAGATGGCTTTGTAGAGGGCATTGTGAAGGCACATATAGAGAAAAAAGGGCATTTTAAAAGGTGATCATATAAACAACAGCTATTTTACTTCAGTTTTTAAAGTAGGAAAGTTCAAGAATTGATGTTTATGAAAGGCCATGGGATTTGGAAACATCTAAAATGACAAGATAAGGTAACACATTTAACTGAGTACTGGAGGGCTTTGGGGAGTAATGAAGGTAAAATGCATAAAAATATGAAAAAATTCTATGCTTAATTTCCTGAATGATTCAGATCAGAATTCTCCATAACCAGAACTATCCAGAAAATAAATTTAGTTTATATTTAGAAAGGCAAATGTTCTCTCTAGTCTCTGGAACATAAAATATCTGGATTTGTATCTAAAACTATTTTAAGATATTTCTGTTCATCCATGGATTTTACCCTTCTGGCTTTTCAGAGCTAGCTCACTAGCTCTAAAGTCCCTTTTAAAAGAAATAGAAATTCTCTGTACCAATAAGCTCCACGGGGTACTCTGTAAGATTAGCTACACAGCAACTGTTTGCTATTATAACTACTGAAAAGTCTACATGGATAAAATGGAAAATTGAGTACAATAGTCTTTTTATGGCTTATTTACGTTCCCCTTCTTTTGCATTTATAGTGCCAAGACATTTCTTTTCTCTCTTAGGATTTTCTGGAGAATCTTTAGCAATTTTCAAATAATATCCCTGAACCTATTTTATTACATGGAATTTTTTGGCAGATTTGCTTATAATTGCTCACTTCATTGGCTTCTGTTTTTATAATAATTTAAACCTGAAACCAGCTTCCTATTACCATGAAGTAATATCTAAAGGAAGGGTAGGAAATGAGCATTTATATAGCACCTACTAATGTATTAGTAATTATGCTTAATGCTTCACTAATATCATTTCATTTGAGCCTCATAATAATCTTCTGAGTTAGGTGCTGTTGTTAATAGCAGAGAAAGCAGAAGCAGACAGAGGTTAAGTGTCTTGCCCAGTGCCACACAGCTAGTAAGTGTCTGAGGCCAGATTTAAACTCGTCTTCCTAAATTCATATGTTGTATTTACTAAAGTAAACTTGACTACTAAGCTCACCTAGTTATAATAGCCAAGCAGCTGCAATGTACTATGTGTCAGAAGATTACATTTTAATCCTGACCATTGCACTAATTTACTGTGTAATTTAGGAAAAGTTGTTGTGTATTTATTGTACTTGATAGCCTTAACAAAGGAATAAGGCTCTTAGATTAGGGGATTTTTATTGGGTGGATAAATGAAACTTTAAAAATTAAAGTTTGACAACAGTATTTATATATATATATATATTTGTTTATTTATTTAAAAACACTATGGATTTAATTTTTTTTGTTAAAACATTCTGATAAGGGACCTCAGACCTCAGCAGAATGCAAATAACACAAAAACATTAAGAACTCTTGGTCTGTATTATGCCATAAGAAATGACAAGACGATTATATAAAAAAAATAAAACATGGAAAGACTTTTATAGGTAGTAATGCAAAGAGAAATGAGAACTAAGAGAATATTGTACACAGTAGCAATAATCAAGATGATAAACTATGAATGACTTAACCATTATCAACAAGGCACAGATCCAGGACAACTCCAAGTTACTCATGACAATAAATGTTATCCACCACCAAGGAAGGAACAGACAGAGTTCGAATGTGATTGAAACATACCATTCTTTGGCTTTATTTCCTCCATGATTTTTCTTTAGTGTAAGCAATAAACAATGTGTCTTGTTTCACAATATGACAGGCATGGAAATATGTATTATATGATAATATATATAACCTATATTATATTACCTGCCTTCTTGGGAGTGGGGAGGGATAAGGAACAAGAGAATATGGATTGTAAAATGTCAGAAAATGTATAAAAATTTTCTTCAATGAAATCTGGAAAAAATGAAAACTTAAAAAAAAGCACCCTTGTCTGAGTGATCTATAAGAATTCATCAGGTTCTAAGATTCATATGATCTACAATTCATTTTTTTAAGTGAGGAAAAGAAGGTAAGCATAGGGTTAAGAAATTGCAGTTGCTACTTCAGTGAAAAAATGAATTTCAACTCCTGAATTCAAGGACAATCCTGGTCATATCAAAATAATGTTGACTGTAGTACAACAGGGGTGGGGGCATGACAAATAGAAGCCTCACAGCTTAGATTTGTTCTGAATATAACCTTAGTATTATCCTGGGTCATTTAATTGAGAATTCCATAAATTAAGGCAATTCTATAAAGAGTAAATGTTAGAGATAACCAATTATAGGCAGCAGCCACAGGGAAATATAACATTCTAATCCCTAAAGCACTTCATTGAATAAACTTCTGAAAGGGATTACTTATTCATTTATCATATAGTTGCACTAGATGTAGCATAGTGCATTGGGCCAAAACAAAGGATTAGAAAGCAGGGTATCTTTGGTTCATGGTTTGCCTCCTCTAATGTCTTACTGTGTCACCTTAAGCAATCCACTTAATCTCTCTGCAACTCAGTTTTCTGTTCTATAATGTGGATATAAAATTATCTCCTTTTAACCACCGCCTACTGATTTTTCTTATGCTAAATGTGATTATAAGGGCTTTGAAGTGAAGAGACTTTGAATTTCTGATTGTCAGGGTTACCTTCACCTTCGAAAAGCAGCAGAGATTTTTCATTAAAAATTCAGAAGTAAAATTTGTCACTGAATTCTCTTTCAAGCTTTATGCTTTCTATTGATGCACCTATCAACAAAGAAACAGGGGGTGGGGAATCAAGAAGATTTGCATTGCCTTTGGGAGGCTAAAATAATGAAACTATTGGACTTTCGGGGATTCTCAGAATTTGAGTTGGAAGGAATCTCAGTGGTCATGTAGTTTAATCCAAACTTGAAAAAAATAATCCTCAACTAACTAAATCCCACTAACATACTAGAGAATTAGTCACCTCTGCTTAAAGACCTCTAAGTATATCAAGTTCATGTGAACAAAGGTTAATTTAAAAATATATGATATATCTTAATCTTCTTATAGATAGGTTTGGGGCTGGACTGTACCAAAGAGTTCTATCTGAATTTTTAATTAGTTTCAATTCTTTTTATGTTTAGCTTCTACTGAACATCAGTAGCAAAATAAGAAGTAAGAAATTCCTCAAAGTTAGGCAGACTTTTAGATCTGTAATGATTCTTCCACCAAACTAGCTCTACAGGCAAAGAATGGATAGGAACTACTATTACTAATTACACTCTCGACTCTAGAGTCTAGAGAATGAAACTTGGATAAATGCAAGGAGACACAACTTTGCAGGTTTACTGAATCACCACTCAAAGGAAAGTCACGTACCTCAGAAAAACCTGGGAAATGACTGCAGTCACTAGATCAGAGTGGTGTGCAGTGATAAGAAATGGGCTTCCTTTTTTTCAAATACATTAGACTTGTAATTTTAAGGAGTAATTCAGAAACTACAAATTCATGGAGTGACTATAATCACAAAATCACTAATCAAAGGGAAGTCTTTACTGATCTTTTTTCAAAGTAATATTTATCTCTCATTGACCTTTTTAATTAAAATTTTATAGATCAAATCCCATTTAGCAGCCATCTAAACAAATAGACATCTTACATATGAGAAAGAGAAAGAGAGAGAATATTAAATCATAAAAATATCGAACTGGAAAAGTCTTCAAAAATATTTGATCATTTGAGAAATTGGAAGGAGGAAAGGATTTCAATTCAGTTGACTTGATTAAAAATCTCATTTCTGCCAATCACTATTTATTTGACCTAGATAAAATGCCCTAATCTTTATCCTTCAGTCATAAAATGGTTTCAAGGCAAGTTAGACCAAAAGGTATGCTGATGTCAGCTCATTCTGTTCATTCATTTTCAGTGTGACCATTTAGACCTTGAAAACTGGCAAATTTACAAACCAAGGCTTAAATTATTGTTTTGTTAACTTCTACAATTAGGAAAGCAATGAAAAAATGTTAATTTTGTGTAGTCAACTTAAAATTCTGCAGTGCTCTTTAGAGGGCCAGTTAAACATTTACCAGTTCATCCCTGCTTAGATCTCTAATCTTTCTTATAGCTCTTAATCCTAGGCTAATTTCTTCATTTTCCATGATGAAATTAAGACTCAAAGACTAAAACAATCCATAAAGAAGTTATTTAGGAACAATACAATCGAAAGTATACATGTAGGTAAGAGACATTTGTCATGTATGTAGAACATTCTATTACATTGTAGTTGTGAGGTAATGATAGTTTTTGTAACTACTGAGTTGGCAGACAGGAAAGAAGACAACTAGGAAACGAAAGCCATTCTCTTCTGCACTCTATAGGAAGGAAAAGTGAGCAGGAAGGAGGTAAGCCATTAATTGTGCTGAAGATTTACAAATTGGAGGATATGATTACCCTTATTTCCCATAGTCAAAGACTTCTTAGAAGTCAGACTTGCAGAGGGATAGGATTTAGAAATGAGGTCATGCAAGTATATAGACCTTTTATAAGGAAGCTTTCTGAAAATTTGCTTCAGAGACAAGGAAAAACGATAAGGAATATTTTTCTCATTTAATATTAAAGAATTTATTCTAAGTTCTAAGAATTAGGCTTAATTATTCATAGAGAAAAAGTGAATGAAAATTGTATATTTTTTGTACCATGACACATTTTGGGATATGCACCATATAGAGCTAATCCTTGAGTTTATATATCTTGGGCTAATTAACTAGTAAATGAATAATTAATTAACCCAAAGTTGAATATATGGAAGAGAGGACTAGATTGTATTGGGAAATCATACAGCTTCCTTAGTGATCCTCAAACCTGTCCTTGAAACAAAGGCTCAGCTTTTTTTAAAGCAATTTTAGCATCAATTTTGTTTTGGGTGGATGACAGTGAGTCATGAAATGCCACTCTCTTCAAAGAATTGATGATAATCAGTTAAAGGGCAAAAGAAGTGCACTGTGGGTTTGAGTATACTCTGAAACATTACAAATGAGTAATTTGGTTAGAAAGATAATGAAGGGCATCTGGGTGATTCACTATATAGAGAGATAGACCTGGAGATGGAGGTTCTGGTTCAAATCTGACCTCAGACTCTTCCTACTTTTGTGACCTTGGGCAAGTCACTTAACCCTAGCTGCCTAGCTTGTAATACTCTTCAGTCTTGGAACAGATACTCAGTGTAAATTCTAAGACAAAAAGGTCTTTTATTAAAAAAAATCAAAACTACTGAGGTATATCTAGGTGTTTGAGAGCCAGGTCTACAGAGAGGAGGTCCTGGTGTGAAATCTGACTTTAGACATTCCCTGTGACCCTGGGAAGTCACTTAACACCCCGCCCCCCAAACCCTTGTAACTCTCCTGCCTTGGAAAGAGTACACAGTATTGACTCTAATAGGGAAGGCAAGTTTTTTCATAAAACAAAAGCATGAAAAGGATATAATAAGAGCAATGTGTGTGATTGGGAAAAAATAATGAGTTAATGACAGAAGGAGAATAATGAATGATCTGTAGATAACCCTTAAACTACATATATATGATCTGAATATTAAGAGGAAAGTAGCCAGTAAATTGAACGCACCCAATAAATTTTATTTACAAGATACAATCAAAATTTAGATGATTTGAACCAAAAACAGATAGGTTGTTATCTAATGGAATAAATACCTAATTGATATGATTAAAAAACAAAAATGCTAAAGTAGTAAAATGCTCCCCTACCAAGGGGACACTAATGCCCAGTTCTATGACCTTTTTCAAAGAGATGGTCCCATATTCTTTTCTACTTGTGTCTTCTAAAAGATTCAATGTTCAACCAATTGTGGAACTTAATTGGGAATCTTCCATATCCTCTGACTCTTCAAGAGCAGTTTTTTGTCAGCTGGTGCAGAGATAAATCTTGTTACATAAGTTTTGTGTCCCTTCCCAATTGCTTAGGAAAGTAACTGAAAATCAGACACTCGGATCATGGTACCAAAAGGTTCTGGTGCTGGCGGGTACACAACTTGGGCGGGGGGTGGGAATTTCTTTTTCTGTCTCTCCCTTAAGTTACACTGAAAAGGGTCATTTAAGAAAATTTTCTAGGACTGGAAATGTGATTATCTGGTGAAATTACTAATGCTGGTAAATTGTAATTAAGTGTTGAAACAATGATATAGCCAGACCTAATATGTTCTTTAAACTGAAGGTATATACATCTGTTGGTTGAAAATCTCTAATTGCATGTTCAATAGACATGTTGCTTTATTTAAAATGTTAAATTTCTTACTTTTATGGAGAATCATTTTTCTATTTACTAGTTCTTAAGATTCAAAACTAGAATTGTTCTTGACTTTACTCTCTACTCTCAAATCTAATCAGTTCTCTTGGACTTATTAATCCTTATTCCATATGATCTTCTATATTTGTACCATTGTCTCAAGAAGAAAACTGAAAAAGCAAAACAGAAATAATTAGAATTAGGAAGAATTGGGATATTATTTTAAAAGACTGATATGGATGAAAAGGGAATAGGTGAACACTATATGATATGTAATGTGTAGAAAGTGTCTCTATTGTTGAGATTATAGCTTGATTTCAGAGTTTTTAGCTCATAACACCTAAAAAAATTTCCTGAGCCTTCATGATTTTGACTCAAAACAATATTAAAAATTAAAAATGTATCTGAAACTAGTAAGTTGAACAAACTCTAGATGTTTAAATACTTTATTTCCAGGAAAACAATGTTCAGAACATAATTTAAAATTTCTCTCCCTATTTATTACAACTTTTTGCTTTGCCCTAATGCCTTTCATTATATTTTTTATATTTAAAGATTGTCAGAGTTTTAATGCAAGTTTTATTCGTGTCTTTTTTCATAAGCATTTTATTGTTCAGTATTAATATGATTAAGGTTCCATTTAAGTAAATTTATAACATTATCCAAATTGATAAATAGCTATTTCTTTTTGGTTATGCTTAATGTCCTATTAATTTATATTGTATATTAACTGTATATTAATAATTATAATCATTTATAATTTTTAATCATTGTTTAAAATAGAACTTTTGCTTTAGGGCTTATTTAAATTGTAAAAATATCATTATTAAAATGTCCCCATTACTTCTGTAAACTACCAAGTTTATCATCAGTAGAATCAAAGCAATAAATTTTAATATGCCAAATATTTCCTAGTGTTCATAGGAGAACACTCTCTAGTACTTTTGACAGTTACTGTCTACAATTCCTCTTTAGTGTTATCTCTTTGTTGACTTTTATGTAGTAACTAAGACCATTTAAACCAAGCAATGATAATAGTGACAACTTACATGCGGCTTTACCACCAGAGAACTTATATACTGAACTTTTTTTCTTTCTTTTTTCCTCTTTCCTTTTATTTTATATATGTCGACAAAACTCTTAGTCATCTTTTTCCTATGTTTTATGATCCATGTTCTCTTCTCCCTCACCTCCCAAAGATGTCAGGTGTTATAATATAGGTTGCACCGGGTTTATTAGACAAAATATATTTCCATCTTCATCATGTTGTGAAAGAAGACTCATATCACACTGAAAAAAAAAATTCATGGGGAAAATAATGTGAAGAATTGTGTACTTCAATTTACATTCAGAATGTCAGTTCCTTCTATGCTGATGGAGAGTGATTTTTTTTTTTCTGAGTCCCTTAGGATTGTCCTGGATCCCTGCATTGGTGATAATAATTAATTCATTTACAGATGATCATCATCCATTACGGCTGTTACTATTTACAACAACCCTCCCGTTCTACTATTTTACTTTGCATCATTTCAGATAAGTCTTTCCAGGTTTTCTTTTTGATTGCACACTGAACTTTTAACATTTTCTTTCCATTAGGATCTCTGTAAAATAAGACTAATATGCTGTTGCACTTGTCATCAATGCTTTAGGTTAGAGAAAAATCACAGATAAACATTTTCTTATTTAACTGTCATCTGGGTGACATCCACAGCTGACTGACCCCCTTTCACCTTGTTTACACCTAATGGGTGACCTGAGGGTGCAGCAGAAGCACAACGTACATAATTTCCAGAATTTATACCACCTTGATAGAAAAGGAAATGGTTTCAATTCAATCTTATTGCAGAGTATACAAGAAAATGAGAAGAATTGTGTTACTCAGCAAGTTTTGTTTTCATGAAAAGGCTTATTGAACAGCTAGTGAGGTAAAGCCTAGGTTAAATCACTCACTGTCAGGTACCAGATGTCATAAAAGATTAGGCGCAGTAGTTGAACACACAAAAAAACCTGCTAATTCGATTTGGCATTTGTATTCCTTTTTGGTTTAAGATTCAAATATTTCCAACCCAGCTGGTATTGTACAGACGGATTCTCTATTATGAAGCTCTATATAATTGTTAGAATGAACAGCGTAATAATATAGAACTGTTCTGTATACTATAGAAAAGATAGGGCCCACGAGATGTTTCTTGCTGATTGAAGTTTTCTTTTCATTTGCTCCTATGATATTTACTTTTATCTTTCTACAGAAAGACAAGTTTTTGCACCAAAGGAAAGCTATGAATTACAAGCTGTGTGCCCTCATGAAACCTTCAGATTATATAACTTGTAAAACCTACATGGATTTACAATTTTGTTCTATGGGCTAATGGATCCTAACTTTGAGTGGGTTCAAGAAGACACACAAGAGAGTGTGTTTATTTTCTAAGATAAGGTCAAACTAAATTCAGCTTTTACAAAATAAGTTAGACTTTTTCATGAGGATTCATTCATTTGGATTGTTTTCGAGTTTTGTTTAAATATCACTACTTGTTGGTGTGAGAATATTTGGCCTGTCTCCAGGGGGACATATTCTTTGCATGATTAAGTGCAGAACTGTGTTAAAGTGGATAGAGAAAAGCAGATGGAGAGAGTATACATCCGCTAAAATGACATAGTTTTGAGCCTTCTCTTATTCTCTTGTTCATGCTCTTCTTGATTTATTCTATTTGTGAACAGCCTTTCTATTTGTTTCTATTCCATCTTTAACTTATTTTGTTGGGTTTAAAAAAATTAAATGTAAGTTTTACCTTTACTTTTATATTTCATGTAGGTGTCTCAACTCTCTTTTATCCTGTTGAAAATTTTTGAAACTGTTTCAAAATATTTGCTATTTCCCTCAGCTATGTTGAGTCTAAAAAATATACAGTTCCTAGTTCATCCGAGTCACTGATTTTTTTTTCCTACAGAAGGACCAAGGACAAGGTTCTTTGGTTCTCTGCTAAAGTTGTTATGCTTCCATTAATGACTGCTTTTATTTTTCGTCTGCTTGGTTAAACCAATCCAAAATGTACTTGACTGCTATTATTGATTCAATATTTCTCTATATTCCACACAAAGAGAGGAGGGACTAAAATATCTTGCTGAAATCTAGGAATATTATGTTCATGAACCAGCCCAATAAACCTATCATAGGACTTCTTGGCTATAATTAAGATCATGAGATACATGACTATCTCTATGACTTTTGTGATAATACAAGCCAAAGGTAAGTACCATTTATGTAATTTTTTCTTAAATCATATGTTTCAATTTTTGAGTATTTATCTTGTCTCCCTCCTCCTTTTCCCCACTGGAGGAGTAAGTGTCAGAGGAGAAGAAAAATAAAATTCTTGTAGCACATATGCATAGGATCCCCCCTCCAGGATTGTCCATGTCAAAATATTCCATATGTAATATAAATAATATACATATGTGTGTGCATTTATATATATAATATCTGTATATGCAGATATATGAAAGTGTATGTGTGCATTTGTGTATGTGTGTGAGTATATCAATATTATGGCTGAATAACATATGGTAAGTGAATACCATGCAGTTCTATAGTATGGATTTTAGGGGGTAGGTTAAGGAATTTTATATAATTATCCTCATTCAGAAAATGGGAATGAATGGGGCTTTAATTCCTGTACAACTCAACTTAATTTAGATCAATAAAGGTTTAGTAAGAATCTATTCTGCCCAAGGTATTTTGGTGTAGAGCAAGGATGCTTTACATATTTTTGTGTGTCATGCAATCCTTTGCCAGTTTACTAAGTCTGTCTTGCTCTTTGGCGTCCATATATATAATTGCTAGGAAAAGTAAAGATGGATGCTCTTTTTTTCTTACCTAGTTCCATAGACCCTCACTGAAATTTTTATATACACACATTAAGATGTCCTGGTATAGAGAATAGAGTCCAGAAAAACCCGAGATCCAATATTTCTCTAAGACTCTAGTTATTAGGCCCAAGGAAGGCATTTTGCTTGCTACATAATTCAATTGCTAATTTAAGACAAGTCTTGTAAGTGACGTGAGCTATTTTGTATTCCTTAGCATGTTAGCCTTTTAGGGCTTTAAAAAAAATCCCAAATTTAGGTCATCAATAGTTGCACCATTTTTCTTGTCCTAAAGGACAACTAGTTTCTGTTAATTTAATCTTTCAGAATGACAAAGCAGTCTTTGATTTTACTTTTAATCCCATGCAATTTATTTTGAATTTCATCCTTTGGAATATAACATCGAAGAGTTTGGATCAAAATTGTTTAAGTATAGTATTTATGAACATATAGTCCAAGACAACTCGGGTATTTTATTGCACTGCCTTGTACAATAAAAATTTACCTTCTAATGATGAGAAACCCTTCCCTTACTATATCAGTGAATGGGAAAGACTTCAAATAGTCCTGCCCATTCTTACTTCCATGAAGGCATATATAATGCTAATGTCTGAACTTGTAGTTGTAGAACTGGATTGAAAGGTGTCTTTTAGATGAAACAAGGAATCCCTAAATATATAGAAAATGACATACAGAGTAGACTAGGAAAACATCTCTTGTTAGCAACAAATACATATGGATAAAGATACTTTGTGGTATAATAAGTATTTCTTTCGTAAAGAAAAATTATAATTTTTACTTTTTGATTACAAACCTCACTTTGCAATACTACTATCTGACCTTATCCAAATCTTCATTCAATCACAGAAATGTGCCTTTACTCTTGATGAAAAAGAACATAATTTTGTGTGATAGATGAAATCAGAATAATTACTTCTGAGCCTGCAAATGTTTCATATTTATTACATTTGTTCTTCAGTATGTGATGTCTTACTTTAAGGCTGTGTTCTTTGTTTCTCAAAAAAATGTAGAAGATAAATTGTCAATTAATTTTTTTTATTTTTTCTCTCTAACTCTGAAGCACCTATTGGGCAATTTGATGACATTTTTATAAGGAGTATAATGACCCCTACTCTCCCAATAAAGCTCTACAGGATATTACAATATGCCTACCAAAGAAGTGGGTTGAGGAGAGAATGTCCACTACATACTCCTGTTTGAGGGAACAGGTAAAAGATAAAAAGTAGAATTTTTAAAAAGGATAAAATCAATATTATAAAATAAATGATTCTTTTTCCCCCAAAGACTTTATTGAGCAATGCATTTTGAAAACACTGTATTCTGATAAAAATTAAAAGGTTTTTAATTAAAATGCCATAAAATATGCTTGTATTTGCGAAGTCCCTTTGTTAAAAGCTCTAGAAATTCTTGATATATTTTCCCATTTGGCTTCACACTACCTCTGAGAAATAGAAGGGGTGATTTTTCACCATATTCATTTTACAGATGAGTAAGCCCAGTCACAATAAGAAAAGGAAAATCACCTGTCAGAGGTCAGAGAGTTAGTAGCAGAGTTCACAGGAAGTAAAATCAACTCACTATTGATTCAGTGCCCTTTCTAACAGTTTATACTCCATAAAATATGAAAATATTATTGCTATTCTAGACACATTTTGGAAAAAAGGAAAAAATAATTTGCCCTTTTCCCTGAAGTAATAATTCTCACAAAAAAAAACAAACACACACACACACACATACACATACACACACACACACACACACACACACACACACCGCCACCACCACCACCACCACCACCACCACCACCATAACAACAACAACAACAACAACACCTAAATCATCATTATTTGTATAGTCAAATTAGATGAAAAATTTGGGTCATTAAGAGTCAGAATTCTGTAGTCATTCCAGATACAAAATGAACATTTTTATATGAGGCTGTGCAAAACAGAGCTAATCATAAGGAAGAATGAGAATGTGTGATGTACAAACTGGTTAATAAATCTTAGAATATAATGCTGTCTTTTATTCCTGCCTGGCATTTGGATTTTTCTAGTGCTCACAGAATACTTCCACATACTCTGACTCCTAGACTAAGAATGTATGAGATCAAGAAGTTCTTGGAATGTGTGATCTGTAGAAATAAACCAGATGTTCTGTTACACTATTCCTAAGTTATTTCTTTAAACAAAATTAAAGGCAATTGAGGTTCTTGAAGACAAGGAAACAAAAAGGTAGGAGGATCATTGATTCCCAGATTATGACCTAACACAAACTTAGAAAAATCACATAATTTTATCATGAAAATGAGTGACATTGACTAATCTAAACCCTTGTATTGCAGACAAGAGAACTGAGGTTCTGAGAAATATATTTATGTGTATACATATGTAGATACACATTTCCATGCATATATATATATATACATATACATATACACACATACATAAATGGCAGTTTTGAGTACTGTCTAGACAGCTGGCCACATCATCCAGAAGACATAGGTTCAAATCCAACTCCTGTTGGAACTATGTCAGATTGGCTACATTGACAATTGAATGACTGATTTAATTTTTCACTCTTCTAGGAAATTCTTTAAGAGAAATTGCAGAAAAGTGACTAAACTATATATTATATATATTTATATATATGTATGTATTTATCTATATGTATGTATATGTGGAGTTTTGTTGTTTCTAAGTTCCATAAATCAATGAAATCAAAAGTTGATAAATATATTCATACGTGTATTTATGTATGTTTACATAAGTATATATGTGTGTATTTATACAGATATACACATATATGCTGCCATCTGTGCATATATTACATACTCATCTAAATATTTAAACATTTTAAAAGCAGACACAGAAACAGAGAGACATAACCATTGGAAGCAAAGTTCCTATTCAACAATATGTTGTGATCGAAACAAAAATAAAACCATAAAATTTCACAAATGATGTTGGTCAGAGTCTCCTTTCATATATAACTTACCAGCAACGTTATCACTAAACAGTGTTTAGCCTGTACAGCTTCTCCTTGCTTGGCACAGATGATGCTAAGTCGCATGGATGCCAAAGGTAAATTACGAAGTCAAAAGTTAGCCACAATCATTCCTTTTTGATATCTTCTTGTTTCAACAAATTTTTCCAGGTGTTCAGTATCATCCTGCTCTTTGATCCCTTCATTTCCATTAAAATAGGAAAGGAACTGAAATATCACTAGAATGTGACATTTCGCCACCTGAATGTGAATGAGTTTCAGTATGAGTTACCACATGCTGAAGTTATTTTTGGAATTTATGCATATTTTTTAATTTCATTATACAGTAAACCCCTTGAGGCCAAGGATCGTCTTGCCTTTTTTGTATTCCAAGAACTCTGCACAATGCTAGGAACACAGTAAGTATTAAATAAATGTTTATCAAATAAAAGTGAACCTAAGATTCTAACTTCTTACTCTATGCTAGGTATAGAGGTTTAAAAACAAAAACAAAACAAAGTCTACCATCATGCTTAAATTCCACTCAATAGATATGTATACAGGTCAGACACAAAGGGGCTTGGGGGGAAGAGGAAGATCAGGCAGAGAACTCTAGAATATTTGAGGAAGCAGAGAATTCTAATATAGTATCTATGAAGCCAGGAAGGATTCAGAGAGACAATACCAGGCTTGAGACAGGGAAAAGGGGGATGGAGAGAAGTCAAAAAAAGGGAGAAAATGAATTTTCTGGAGGTGGAAGATAGAATGGTATATAAAATATAGAGCAAGTCATTTGGTTTGGCTAGAATTCAGAGTATGTAAGGGAGGAAGAGATATGAAATAGTCCTATTTGGTAGCTGAGTCAAGTGAAATAACCTTGAGAGATATTTTGCAATGAGATTGTGGACAGTCATAAGTATCAGGATAAAATGTTTATAACTTAGAGAACTGCAATTTTTTTATCATGGTTAGGCAGTTTCTTTTAGGAAAAATATTCCAGTCCCTATGGAGGTGGGAACAAAGAGGGAAGATAATGGTAACAGAAATCAGGCAGAAGGAGGCTATTAAAATAATACAAGAGAAAGATGACAAGGGATTAAGAAAAAAAACAGGTTATGGAGATGATGTGAGAGGAGAAGATGGGACATATTCTAGAGCTAAATATATGATCTTATGATCCCCTGAGATAAAGTTAACAGTACTTGACAACTGACTAGATCTAGGAAGTTAGAGAATGAAAGAGTTAAAAATGAGTCTAGGTATGAATGTGATTTTACTTTATTCATTCTTACAATATCATTTTTACCTCCAATGATGGCTTTTCTGACAATAATGAGATGTTGTCAGGAAACATATTCTTTATGATAATTTATATAAACAATAATTATAATTATAGAAGTATTGTAATATAGGACTGCTAATTGAGGAGCTACCATCATATGACGACTGTTAATTCTTTGACTAGCCTAACTAGCCTCAAAAGCTAGATTGTTGAAGTAGTTGCTGATTTTTATTGTATGACTCAACTCCTAAAATGATAGGGAGGCTTAATTTTCCTTTCATGACCTGAAAAAAGCCTGACTCCAATTTGTTAAGAGAGGAGAATTGGACTTAATAAACTAATAATCTTTTGAATAAATGAGACTCTATGCCAAGAAGTTTTTGCTCAGATGTAAAACAATCCAGCCCTGAAACAGACATATAATTAAGCAATTTCTCACTTGAGGAAAATTTTTAAAATGAACTTAACAGCCCCATTATGGTAATCTTCCATGCATTATACATTTACAACAGTTTGCCCTTTCTGCTCTTCCTATCTTGTACTCTAAACCACCCAAGGAGAGAAGAATAACACCATAGGACTAGAAGCAAAGCTTCTTTTAGACAGAGCAACAACAGATCTATCATATTGGCATGCTTTCTCTTTATCCTGGCACAGCAGAATTTAAATGTGCTGGATGAATGTGATGCCAAGGGTATTATATACTCTACAGATGATTCCATTTTATATTTACAAACCCAGACAGGATAGAATTTACAACAGTTTTTTTTTTGAAAAGCAAAAACTTTTTGCTGTTTCAATTGAAAACCCAAATAGCTAAGTGTGCAGGCAGGATCCAAGTCCTGGAACCTATAGTCTGCCTTCCCTTTAAGAGTTACACAAAATTTAACAATTAGAAGGAACATCTATTATGTTTAAACCTCTTATTTTATGGAACTCTGCCTAGTTATGTTTCCTCTCCATCCAATATTTCCTAAAGATAGGAAAGCTGACGTAAGGCAAAGTTAACATGCCTACTTACCATCAAACAAGGGACAATTTGCCCATTCAGCTGGCATCAACTTTCTCTTTTCTTAATCATAAAGCACACACTTAAATTTCAAATACTTAGAAACAGTATGACACAAATTGATATTTAGAGATCTATTTTTAATGTTAAAATAAACCTCTAAATTTTTAACTATTTATTTGAACCTTCTTCAGAATTAAAAATACATCTATACATAATGTAAATATAATGTTATATACAATATACAAAATATAAAATTTTACATATGATTTATTCATGCACAAAGTGCTAAAAAGGTCAGTAATTATGATGACATGTTTTCTTGCACTAGACAGAATTTTCTATTAATTCAATCAAATATCACATAATTTTTTGTTTCCCTGACAAAATTCTTTTAAAAACACACACACAGATATATAATTGAAAAAAAGTTATACTTCACATGTACATTTAAAATACACAAACATATACATGTTTTGTATTTTAAATTAGCCTATAGTTTGTATAGGCAAATGATTGTCTAGAATCACTTAGTTCATTTGTGGAAAAGTCAGAGCTAGAATGGCTTAGAGGTCCATAGTTCCTCCATCACTATTTTTTTCAGATCATTATAACATTTTAAGATCATAATAACATTTTAATGAATCTTTATGTCAATAGAAGGTAGGTTGCCTAACTATAATCCCAACGTAGCTGATCTAGAAACTGGCCATTCTATTGACTCTGGTGAACATGTAGGTGGTGGATTCCTGCTTGTAAATACACTATCTTGAATTTCAAGAATCATGCACAAAGTGCTAAAAAGGTCAGTCATTATGATGACATATTTTCTTGCACTAGATAGAATTTTCTATTAATTCAATCCAATATCACATCATTTTTTGTTTCCCTGACAAAATTATTTTAAAAACACACACATACACACACACACACACACACACACACATATATATAATTTATGTCTTCCTTTCAACCAGGGGCAGGCAACTTAATAGGCTTCAGGCCAGTTTGCTGGCCCCCCCACCATAAGCCATTAATAAAAATTTTGAACAGAGAACAGTCAAAGACAGATCTCAAATGAATTCTATTAGACAAATCAGCCTCACATCACCACTCCTTGAAGCTGATCATTCAATGAACTAACAATATAATCATCTATTCTAATCATTTTTGTAAGGATATTAGGAGAAACTTTATAAAATATCAGATATGCTACTATTATGGAAGTATCCATAAAAATAAGTTGTTTAAAAGGAAGCCACCTGGCCTACCTCTAGTCTATCAAGTTACAGGAATATGTTTTCATTATGTTAGGTAATGTAATGTAATGCAGCATTATGTGATATATCATGTGTCATATTGTATCATACATCATATCACATTTGCTCTTTATGAGACTAAATAAAATGTACCAGAGTACAAAGCCAAAATATAAGCCTTTGATATAGTACAAGCTTCAGACCATATGTTTTGTTGTTATTCTATGATATTTTTATGATATGTTTGATCATATGCAGAAGACTCCAGAACAATTTGGGAATATAAGTATAGTAAAAATAAAAATCGCAGATATGAAAAGCTGGAAGAAATTTCATGGTTAAGCCTGTACCTGAATATGATTTAGCTCTTAAATATCCATCTTTCACTTGCAGCCTTTTTAGAGTAGGAGCATTAAGATGTCCTGGGGCATTCCATTCAACTTTTGAGAAACCCAAATTATTAAAGAGGAATGCCCAGATTGAGCTGAAATATTCCCCTCTTTGTAACACTTATCCTTTGCTTCTCTGCCTCTAAATCTCTAGGCTTGGCCATTATGACGTAGGTGCCTTCTTATTCTGGGAACTTCTCAAAGTCCCTGGAACCTTCTCCTGGAAAATCACTCTGCCACAACTGCCTCACCTTCTCGTTTTAAAATGGGCCTCCGTGTTAGAGAGAGGTCTCAGTAGACAAACTTTCCTTCTTCTCTTGGCAATGGTTCTGACTCAGCCACCAGACTCCTATGAGTACCTTCTTCCAGCACAGCCCTACTTTTTATGTGTTGTTAGACATTCCTCTTTTGTGTTGTGCTTCCCTCCTTAGAATGCATCTTTCCTGCATGCAGGAACTCAATTTCCATTTGCATTTATTTATGTCCTAAGAAATTGGTATATAGTAAGCACTTAATATATGCTCATTGTCTACTACTTTCCCATTGGAGCCAAGCAAGATATATCATATGCTTCTTTCATGTGACAGATTTTCAAATAAAGAAATTGGGATTATTAAAATTGGAGTAGGAAAGAGGGATACACTGGGAGAAGAGAGAAATGAGAGTTTGAGTGGGGAAATTATTCTCAGAAATTGGTATATAGAAAGCACTTAATATATGCTCTTTGTCTACCTGCCTTCCCATTGTTGCCAAGCAAGATATATCATATGTTTCTTTCATGTGACAGATTTTCAAATAAAGAAATCAGGATTATTAAAATTGGAGTAGGAAAGAGGGATACACTGGGAGAAGAGGGAAATGAGAGTTTGAGTGGGGAAATTATTCTCAGAAATTGGTATATAGTAAGCACTTAATATATGCTCGTTGTCTACCTGCCTTCCCATTGGAGCCAAGCAAGATACATCAAATGTTTCTTTCATGTGACAGATTTTCAAATACTTAAAGAAATTGGGATCATTAAAATTGGAGTAGGAAAGAGGGATACACTGGGAGAAGAGGGAAATGAGAATTAGAGTGGGGAAATTATTCTCACATAAAAGATGTACAGAAGGAAAAACTTTTATAATGGAGGGCTAAACGATTATGGGTGACAGTCAATGCTTGAGACTCAGTCATATTGCAGTTTTTTCATAGAGGGAAGAGTACGTCTAGAAACTCAGTTGGATATATAAATCTATCTTACCCAATAAGAAAAAAAGAAGAGGAAAGGGATAAAAGATATGGAGGATGATAAAAGAGAGGGCAGAATAAGGGTGATAGCATTCAGAAGCAAAACAGGTTTTTGAGGAGGAATAGGATAAGAAGAGAGAACAATTAACAGAAGAAAATAGAAAGGAGTTAAGTATAGAGTTAATAATCATAACTTTGAATATAAATGAGATAAATTCAACCATAAAACAGAAACAGATAGCAGGCTGTATTAGAAACCAACAATATATTGTTTACAATACACATAATCAAAACAGAAAGTCACTCAGAGTTAAAATAAAGGGTTGGGGCAGAATCTTTTATGTTTCAAGTAAAGTAAAAAAGGTTGGGGTAGCAAACATGAACTCAAAGTCCTCTAAATAAAAGAGATAATCAGGGAAACTACATCTTACTAAAAGATACCACAGACAATTACAGCAATTTTATTTGATAAAGCCTCATTTGTCAAATATATAGGCAACTGTGTCAAATTTATAAAACTAAGAACCATTTATCAATTGATGAATGGTCAAGGATGTGGACAGGTATTTTTCAAAAGAAGAAATCAAAGCTATCTGTAATCATATGAGAAAATGTTCTGAATCAGTATGGATTAGAGAAATACAAATAAAGCAATGCTAAGGTACCACCTCACATATATGATAAGTAACTGTTATAATGAAAGGTGAAAATGCGTGTAAACAATACCCTAAATCTTCTCACTTCTACAACAACAGCCAGACAAATCATCCACCTATTTCATGACCAATGCTGGAGAGAGGACAAGGAAAGTAGTTACATTACTAAACTACTGATGGAGTGATGAACTGATAAACTCTGAGTGCAAATTGAAGTATGATATCCTTTATTTTGGGGGGCTTTTTATATAGGGCTAATATGGAAAGATCTTTCATGATTTCAGTATAGTTGGTATTTTTCTTGCCATCTCAGTGGGTGGGGGAGAGATGGGTTAGAGTAATAAATGTATAGCAACTTAAAAAGAAAAAAATGGTAAAAATAAGTAATTAAAATTTAAAAATAATTAAAATGTTATAATTCACTCCCTACCCCAATTAATCTTTCCATAAGACTGAATATCTAGCACCTTTGACTACTCATCAAATCCTTTTATTAAATTGGTTGTCTTTCTCTGTAAACTCTCCACTTTATCAATTCCTTTCTTACTATTGAACCCAATACTCCAGTAATTCCCTAGTCAGGGAAGAGTATAATTGGATTAGCATCTCCTTCTTTCTTAACATTTTTTTCTTTTCTTAATGAAACCAAAGTTTATGGTAGATTTCTTTTTCTTTTTTTGGCTGGTATATCATACTATTGAAATATGCTCTCATAGTGCATCATAATAGCCACATCTTTACTAACAAATTATATCTAGCTATGTTTTCCCATCTTTTACCAAGGAAGATGATTTTCTAAACCCAAGGATTATCCTTATTAAATTTGAACTAATTAGATTTAGTGAAATCAGTTTTTTTTATTTTGCATTGTTCTATCCAATGTGTAAATTATTTCTCCTAGTTTTGTATCATCTCTAAATTTTATAAGTATGTTTGTCCTTCTATGAAATCATGCAAAATATTTGATAAAAAATGTTTTATAGTATAGGGACAAGAACATCTGCTGAACTGAGAAACAAATTATAAGTAAACTGTTCATCTTAGAATTCAAGCTCCTTAGTCTCTCTCTAGTCATTTCTATGAAGGGAGTAAATACTAACATAGATTCTAATTCTTAGTTTTAAAAATTAAACTCGTCTAGCTTAGTTCAATACTCTTATTCCAGTAAGAGGGTCAAGAACACTCTTCATGTATATCTTTGTTTCTTTCCACACTTTTTTTTAAACCCTTACCTTCCAACTTAAAATCAATACTGTTTATTAGTTCCAAGGCACAAAAGTGTTAAAGTCTAGGGGCAATAGGGATTAGATGACTTGCCCAGAGCCACACAGCTAGGAAGAGTCTGAGGCCAGATTTGAAACCAGAACATCCATCCCTGGGCCTGGCTTTCAATCCACTGAACCATCTAGTTGCCCCCGCTTCCCCCATAAACACATACTCTTTAAAAAAAAAGAAGAAATACAGTGGTACCTTGATATATGAGCATCTTAAGTCATGAGCAATTTGAGATACGATCAGTAAAGGATTGGGATTTTTGCTTTAAGTCACAAGTGGATATTTGAATCATGAGCTTCTGCCAAACTCTAGTTTGAGGCAGATGAGGTAATCAGTACAAGTAAGATTAAGGAAATATAATTTTTGGGAGAAAAGTAAACAGTTTATTGAAAAGACACCCAGAAAAAGTTGCAACTGTGTGAAGACACTTATTTCACACATTATCGAAATTTTTTGAAAGGGAAGAAGAAACAAACTTCCATGGAAAGGTTTTTTTGTTGAAATGACTTTTAAGTGAATGAGAGGAAAGTGTGGCAAAGCAGCCAAAATTCAATGAGGAAAATGATAATAAGTAAAGTAAAAAAATAGCAATTAAGTTTAGCAATAAAGTTACATATCATAAGTAATATATAAGGATAATTTTGCATTTAAAAGTAGCAATATGTGTATAGAGAGTAAGTTATTTTAAGCAATAGAGCACAAAATGAAAACCTTTTCTGCCAACCTCTTCACCTGACCTTGAAGATAAAAAATATTTTATAAGTAAGTTTATTTCTTTACATTCTTATTGTCCATAAATATATTTATTTGTTAATTATAAAGTACATTTTTGTATCTAAAAGCATATGAAACAAAAAATTCATGTGGTTTTGGGGAGCCTGAATAGATTAATTGCATTTCCATTTATTTAAATGGGGAAATTCAATTTGACACGAGAGGAAATTGAGGTACAATACAAGCTTGGCCATCAAATTAATTAAACTAGTGTATCAAGGTACTACAGTATTTAGACTTGCTAACAATTGCAAAGCTAATCATTTTTTAAATGGCTTCCCATTAAATATGATATCAGTTTGATTTTGAAGTATTTAGTCTAATACCTTGAAGAGTCTATTTTTTTTGTTATTCTTATTTAACTTTTAATTGTTGCTTTAACCTTTAATTTACATTTGTGTTCATGTTTATGTGTACTGCCTACAACTGTCTGATGCTATATCATTTTCCCCTTGGAGGCAGTTGTTCTGATCTTATTACCTATTTCAAACTGAGTAAAAATATATTTAAAAAAAAGAAATTCTACCATTGCCACTTTGGTGCCTAAGGCATGTAAGCTATAGAGATGCTCATAAAATCCGATAAAGAAATGGAGAACGTCCTGTAAATCAGTTTTAAGGTCATCTCCCTTATCCTTGATGACGGGAATTGCTCTTGGCTCTAAGATCCTGCAAGCAGACGTGCTAGTAATTTTCCAAGCTTGTTGCCTGACAATGCATTTTACTTTAAAGACTTGTGTCTCTCACTCATCTCCCAAAGAATCAAATCCGATAAGTTTCAAATTTTACAAGTCTTTTCAATTTCTGCCATTCTTACATTTTTTTCTCAAAGGAATTGGTTTCAATTTTTTAAACCATTCTCTTTACCTATTTTTAGTACTTAACCAGATACCGAAATTGATTTGTACAGATTCTAACATAATGGTATAAATATGATAGTTACTGAATAGCATTTGATGATGACACTGTTGATGAAATATTAGGAAATATCTGGAAGACTACTCTATCATACCTTCCAGGTTTAGAAAATGGTCCAAACAGTAAGGAATTTGTTGGTTTCAGGTATTCTTGGTTAAGAACAAGGAATTTAATAGCAATTTATAGTTCTACAAGAACAGTACAGATATTGATACATTTCACTTCCACATATATTATGGCCAATAATAATGTTAATAATAGCTAATGTTAATATAATGCTTTAAAGTTTTTATGAAGCAATTTGCAAATAGCATTTCATTTTATTTCATAAAAACTCTGGAAGGTAAGTTCTATTAGTATGCCCATTATAATAATGAGGAAACTAAGCCTAATAGAAGTTATGTGACTTGCCTTGGGACACATAACCTAGTAAGGATCATGGCCAGGATTTTAAGTTAGGACTTCCTGAGTCCAAAACCTATTCTCTCTCCACTTATGCCATCTACTTGCTATAGTTCAGTGTTGGCAAACCCATGGTACACGTGCCAGACAGGGCTGCTCTCTTCCCACTCTCTGCTTCACCTGAGAACATTTCTCCCATCACCCACCACTCTGCCTAACAGCCCAATGGGAGTGCTTCCTCCCTCCCCTGTCTTGGGTAAGGTGGGGGGCTCACATGTGGCATGAGGGTTGCAGTTTGGGCACTTGGCCTCTAAAAGGTTTGTCATTACTGCTAGAGTTGTTCTATTCTCTCCTTCATCGTGGCTTTCCTGGAAAAGTTATTTTTCTTGGAATCACAGAATCAAAGATTTAGTAATGAAAAAGAACTTTGAGGTACTCTAGCATAATTCTTTCATTTTAAACTTGAGGAAATTGAAGCCTGGAGTGGTTTAGTGCCTTTATCAAGGTTATAATAATAATTATTAACAGAGTCAGGATCTGAACCTAGGTATTTTCCTTCCATATCAGCACTCTACCCACTCCTGTAAGAATCATATTGCAGATTCAATGTCATATGCAAAAGAGTAAAATAAAAAAAATATTTTTGAGATTAGTTCCTATTTTAAACAAAACACACTCCTTAAAATTCCTATCACATAAGTAATTCTTAGTACCAGTAAACATTTTTAAGTTAAGAGGGGCATAGATCTTATGTCTCCTTGGTACTGGACATAAAATATCTAGGATCTGGGAAATTATTTGCAAAAAAAAATAGAGGAAGCAGACTATATGAGTTAGGAAGGCTAAACACTTTTACTGAGCCTTACCAAATTAGATGCTATGTAATGATAAAAAAAAAAAAAGGAAAGGAATACTTCAGTTATTTTCTGCTTTCTCCCAAATAGCTTCCCTGAAAGGATTGGGGACCCTAATTCTCCTTGTCTTTATTGTATTGTGAATTGATAACCATGCTACATCACCAACAAACTATTAACTGAATATGTATGAACAGAGTTATTAGTTGCCTGTAAACTTCTGCTCTTCTTACCTCCTTAGCAAGCTGATGCCTTACAGTAAAATATTCCAATACAGTCAGTTGCAAAGTCTCATCCTTTCCTATTAACCAGCATCAACTGCTTTTATTCCAAAGTAAACAAACAAAACTAGTTTCTTTCATTGAATATTCTATGATAACAATTCTGTGCCTGAGCAAGACAGAAGTACCAAGGCCAATTTAGAAGAATAACCTCTAATTCTATATAAGGCACATATATTCACAGATTCACATGAGGAATGAACAAGAGTGTTCACTGTTTAGTACCACTGTAATACTGGGTGCACCTAATCCAAAACTCCATAAATATTGACAATTCACTAAATTAAGCCAATATTTGTTGTAAATATAATGAAAATAACTGTGAACAAGGGGACTAGGATAATATTGACTCTCTTGGTTCTTATAATATATATTGTTATGTGATATAAAAGCAAATTACTGAAAGTGGAATAACTACTTGTAGGTATCAAGTGCCTACATTTGCCTTTTAGGATTATTTCAGGACTTATTTCATATATGTGGTACTATATGGGTATGTCACTGGAATGGACTTGATAGGAATCTTCAGGTAGTCAAAAGGAATTTTGTCGCATCTTGAAGAATTGGCAACGGTTTAATATTATCATTCAAGGAAATGATCAACATTTTTTTTTGATCAAATGGAGATTTGACATAAAGGAGAGGCCTTTAATTTCACTGATATCAGAGACTCACAAGTTAGGAAAAACTCATATAAGATTAATATTTATTATTTACAATAGATTTTGTGCTATATTTTAATAGATCTTAGATTTCATTGGTAGGCAATTCCTCTTGAGGAAATTCCCACTCTATTTGTCTCAGAGTTTAGGTGGCTGAGAATTTATATGACTTGCCCGAGTTCATGCAGCAAATACTTGAGAACCCAGAAGCCCTAAATGGACTAAGTTACTAGAATCTTGTTCTGTAATATAATACTTAGGAATGCTAAAGAATTCATATGAATGACTATAATATGGCTCTACTTCTTGAGTGACTTAAAGGAACAGACAAGAGCTGGAAGCTATTGTGAGGCACCTCTGAAGACATAGGTTAATTAAAATGTTTGGTCCTTTCACTACTCTGGCAAGTGATACTCCGATGATGGATTTATGGAGCTAATAACTTGGAGGAATACAGTGTACTTTTTTTCCTTTTCACAAAAAAAAGAAAACAAAAAATATGGAGGAAGCAAGAAATTCTATGAGAAAGGAAATGTCCTATGTATAACATAATATTTATAGTAACACATTTTGCATTAGTAAAGAAATAGAAATAATGTGGTTACCTTGAAATGGCAAATAGCTAAACAAATGATGATATAAGACTATAACTGAATATTACTGTAGTTTAATTGACATTGAGCCTTAATGAATACAGAGAGACATGAAAATACATAAAATGAAAAAAAGGAATGTATATCTGGAAAAATGACATTTTAAAAACAGTACAATAATCACTGGAAAGAACAACCACCACAGAATCCATAGTTAAAAACAAATAGTACAAAATTATAAATAATTATATTGGACTCAAAGAAGAGGACACCTTAACCCACTTCTTTACAAAGTAGTAGTGGTCCATAAAGAAGTCAAAAAACATATATTAAGAATCTATTATGGCCAAGGCACTCTAATAAGCACTAGGGATACTAGGGATACAAAATGTTAAATAGTTTATGTTCTCAAAAAGCTCACAATCTAATAGGTGAGATATGTAAGTAACTTTGTACAACAACCTCTATGGAGGATAAATTAGGGATAACCAAAAGAATGAAGGAACTAGAATTAAGCAGAATTGGTAAAGACTTCCTATAAAAGATAGACTTTTAGCTAGACTTAAAAGAAGCCAAGAAATGGAGAGGAAGAGGGAGAGCATTCCAGACAAGACAGACAGAAAATGAAACTGTCCAGAGCTGAGAGATGTCTTGTTTGAAGAACAGCAAGTAGGACATAGTTACCGAATAGTACCTACAGCCTTAAATTCTTTTTAATAGATCAGTTTTGTAGATAATTTTCTTCCTTTTTTTGAAACAATCTATTTTTAAAAAGTGTAGCTCCCTAAGAAGAGTAAAGAGACAAGAAAAAGGGACATCTCAATGATATAAAAGCAAAAACAAAACAGTATTTGAAAAAATAATGAAGAAACTGGTCATTTGGATCTTCATTACAAATAATGGGATCTCTACTCTCCATGAAAAATATATGAGTCTTCTCAGAATGGCATCACAATGGTTGGCCTTTTAATTTTCTCTTTTCCCAAGGTAAAGGCAAAAGATTAGAAGTCACATTTCGCCCTACATATTCCTGTCCTTAAGACTGACCTTAAGTTTTGGCTGAATAGGTTGGATATTTTATTTTAATAGGAAATAAAAAATAAAAAAATTAGAGAAGGGTCAGAAATCAGTATGAGAATACAAATTCAAAGATACTTCATTATATCGCATATTTCAGAGGGAGGGAGGGGGCACAAAACACTAAAGTCTATGAGGTGTAAAAGAACCAAGTCAGAAGTTGGTAGAAAAATACAAAAAAATATGCTAGAGATTTTTTAAAAGTTTATTTTACAACTTGTGTTAGCCCTGAGCAGTTAGCTATATTAGCTATCTTTAAATCATTATCATTTTCACAATATGGCAAACATGGAAATATATATTATATGATAACACATGTGTATGCTATACCATATAACATATCATAATAGGGAGAGGGGAGTAGATATGGGAAGAAGAGAGAGAACAAGGAATGCAAAATATTAGAAAATAGTTAAAAATTGTATTGACATTAATATAAATATCGTATTCCTACTTTCTGTTTGTCTTTTTTTGTAGGGGCAGGAATCATTAAGCACTTCTTCCTCTTTTTTTTTTTGTTTGCAGGACTTTTGAGTATGAGCTATGATGATGTATATGAAAATAATAGAATGTACTATACACATAAAAGGAACCATTTTCAGATAGGTAACATGTTGAATATAATGAACACAGAATATGGAGTCAAAAGAAATGAATTCAAATTCCAGCACTGATGCTTAAGTGAATAGCTGAGGGTAGATCACTCAAACACTATTTGCCTCTATTTCTTTCTTTGAAAATTGGAAATTGTATCAATACCTTATATGGTTGTTTTTGTAAAAGTACTCAATGAACTACAAATCACTATGTATGTTATAATTAGGAGATACTAGCCGTAGATAGTTTAGCTTTCAGTCAATGGATATTTGAACAACTATTGTAAATAAAGTACTATACAAGGAATAGGGTATGTTAGATTTTGACTATACAAGGAATAGAGTATGTATGTTAGGTTTCTACAAGGGTCAAGAGATGGTCCTTGTTCCAAAGAAGTTTATAATTGAGAGAGTGGATAAGATACCAACTCAGATGACTTTGCTACAAAATATTTCATGAAAATGGGGTTAGAGATTCATGAAACAAAGTGGTAAGAGAAATTTAAGAAATGAGCTCATTACAAAGTAAGAAAATTGAGGGAGACCTGGTGGAAGTTTTATTTGAATTAAGCCCTAAAGGATGAAAAAGAGTTCAAAAGGCAAAGATAGGGAGAGTGATAGCATGTGCAAATTCAGGAGAAAAAGAATTGCCAACTTTATCTCTGCTGAAGAAATCAGGAAGGTAAAAAATTAAGATAAAACTTTAAAAAAAAAGATAGAATGTCAGCACATTGTGAAGAGTCTCAATGAAAGACAATGTAAAATAGCACTGAAAGAAATGGAACAAATAGTGGTCTGAGAAACATTTTAATTATGTACTACTGCTACTACAAATCTCATTTTCTTTCCTTTTCTTTCTCCCACTTTCTTTTTTCATTTTTAAAGAAAGGATGATCCTGGAAAAGAAAATTACGTAAGTGTGGTGGGGAAGAAGGCAATTAACAACATAATTGGAATGATGTGACTTCACCTCAAAACTAGAGAATTATAGTAGAATGGACTAGAAAGCAGAAAAAAATGGCATTTTATGTATAAGAAATATACTTCAAGCATACATATACTTGTAAACAGTTATGAGGTTTAGAAATTGAGAGATTATTGATAATTTAATAAAGTTGAAAGCCAGACTGCATAGAGTTAAAAATGAATGAAAAGAAAAGAAGATGGAAGTAAAATGACTTGTCCATTGTCACCCAGCCACTATGGTCAGAGAAAGGATTGAACCAAGATCTTCCAGACTTAAAAGTTAGTTTTTTATTCATTATACCTTACTGCTATTCTAAAGTTAGTATATAGAATCAAGATTTGTGAACGTGTTTGTATCTATGTGTACTCATGTAAATCAATCATTTGTATTCTTTCAGAAGTTCATATAAGAACAAATTAATTTTACATAGTCATATAAGAATGTTTAATTGATCTGGATTTTATCTCCATCCAACTTTTTACCTTCCATGTCAACATTTGCTCTCTCTTACATACTTCAGTCAGGCATGAAATAAGTGTATTTAAGATGAGGCATTAAGGGTCAGAGAAAGGAGGAAAAGAAAACATGTAGGGAGTTAACTAATAATGGAACTTCAACAAAGTTCCAACATTTAAACTTCTAGGAAACACAGTTACTGTTTTAAAAATAATATCTTTGTTCAAAGTATGGCAGCACTCCTGTTGGTCCTATGTTGGGTTAATTACTCTCACTTTATTCCAGAAAAAATGAAGTGGAAAAGGAGGAAGAATGGTAGAAAGAGAAAAAAAGAGTAAGAATAAGGTTTTTACTGCTTTTCATGGAAAAAGGGAAAAACAAAAAGCTGAAAGAGTAACCCTTTCAGTAGTCCTAGTTAGCTCATTCTGGAAAATTAGATAATGGGTCATCTCCATTAATGGAAACTACCCAGAAGAGGTCCTTAACAGACTCAATGCTACTTTGAATATTCATGGAATGTAAAAATTATTTCCAGGGCTATGCATATCTAAATTTCCCAATTTCATCAGATACATCATTTGAAATTAAATTGCTAGGTTGATTTCTACCAAAATGATGAATCCATTCTTCTTTGATTCTCAACCTGTTTCTTTCTTTAAAAAACACAAATAATATCAACAATTTTAACTTGTACATTATTTCTGACTTCCAAGTGATTTTGAGATATTATGCCTGTTATTTGTTTCCTCTTTCCCATCTCAATGCAACTGATAAACATACTGGGTATGTGAATTTTGTCTTTGAAGTTAGATGAATTGGACAGATATTCTTATTCTTAGCTAATCTAATCTTCCTCACAACAGTACCTTAAAAGTTAAAACTGTATTTTACATAATATGATATACCCTGCCATTGTAAAATAATGACATAGGGACTATTTATATGAATCCCCAAAAAGTATCAGTAAAATAATATATCTCCCCCAAATTATAAAGACTTAATTAAAATATATCCCCTTACTTAGTTAACTTTGTATTTTACATTTCCAAACAGCACTTTTTTATCCTTTCACCTTGTTTGGAGGAGACTGTCTAAGCTGATTCTTGCCGAAGATCAAATTTTAACACTCTATTTGAATTCACAACAGAAGAAAACCAATCTTATGGAACAGTTTAAGTAGTTCATGAAATCACTGTGCATTTTTCCCCTTAAAAAATATTGACATTTGGGCTGCCTTCTACAGTACACTATAAATCTAATCAATAATGTTTCCTTTTGACACTTGAAAAATTATAAACCTACATCTAGGTCAGAGAAGATACAGTGACTTTTGGAAAAAATTATTGTTTCAGGGCAGTCATTTGTAATTTCTTACCCTGTAGTATCATTCAGATGCCTTCTGAGGACATCTTACCAAAGTGAGATCTGGTTAATAAAGCCTCTATCAGCAGAGGAAAAACTCTTGAAGGTCTTACCCTGATTTTGAGTACTGGCTAAAAACTAAGTTATGTCTTTTGTATGAAGACAAGTCTGACTAAGTTTAGAGAGAATCATTAATACAATTGGTTATGACTTTTGCCTCCTACACCAGATGAAAAAAAGCATTTACTATACTGTGGATTTGGACTGTGATCATCTTCAGTAGAGGAGAGTAACATGCACATAAATAAAACTGCTGGTCTTTTAAAGAAGAATTTCTAGTCTCTAGCCAGAGATATTTTAAAGAGCCTTCTTTATATGACTTCCTATGTTTAGTATTTGGAAGAATTAAATTTATATATAAAGAAACAAAAAATATGTTAATGAATCATGACAGAAAAATATCACTTTAAGGTAAAAGAGAAATTTGATTGCATTTATCAGTTATAGGATATTATTTTATATGCTGTAGCTAGATTAATGAATAATGTTCAATGGAGTATGAGAATAGGACTTTGTAGTTTACTAAAAATAATTTTAAAATAGGGACACTAAAATGTTGTTGGTGGAATGAACTATGAACTGATCCAGCTATTCCTGAGAGCAATCTGGAATCATACTCAGAGTAATAAAACTATGCATACCTTTTTTACACAGTAATACCACTATTGGGTTTACGTCTCAAGGTGATCAAGGAAAAAGGAAAACAAACTATATTCTCTAAAATATTTATAGCAGCCTTTTTTATTATAGCAAAGACCTGGAAATTCAAGGGATGTCTATCAATTGTGGAATGGGTAAAGAACTTGTGGTATATGATTGTATTGGAATACTGTTGTTTGATAAGACATGACAAGATGATCACACACACATAAACACAAAACTGGAAAGACTTATATGAAGTGATGTAATGTGAAGTGAGCATAACCAGGAGAACACATGACAAAAAAGGATATCCATCCCCCCAAAAAGTAAAAAACTAACAGATGGGGTCCTAATGTAGATTGAAGCATTCCAATTTTCTTTTCATTTCCTCCATGAATTCTGCTCTAGTGTAAACAATATGAGTCTTGGGTTCTGGGTTAAGATGGAGGCAGAGTAAAAAGCAGCTCTTAACCTCTCCTGACCAAAACATACAGGACTCCTCAAGGGGACATAAAAACAAGTCCAGACGAATGGAGGGACTGCACAACAGGGTGCAGCGTGGAAGGTACATGGAATCGGGGCATTTCCATGCTATAAAGGGGTGAAAGAGCTCTCACTAAATCGCGGGCTGAGCAACTACCCCCCCACCTCCTCCACACACACCATCCATAGCTCCAAAGCCAGCTAAAAAGAAATAGAGCAAGTTTGGGGCACCCATTGAGTCAGTGGCAGCTCCAGGGCCTGCTCCTAAGAGCAGCAAGAATTAGGACCCCAAAAAGCTAAAGAACACGCATGGACTCTGAGCGCAGACACTGAGAGCAGGCATGGGCGGAGGCGTGGGTGGAGACGGGCACAGGCATGAGCTAAGGCTCTGAAGCCCTGAGTGGGGAACAAGTGCAGATGGGTATACAACTGTGGAAGCAGCTCCCTGAGACTTGTAAAGGAACCATAGGCAGAGGACCAAGCAAGGGGGTGTACCAGGGGATTTGACCTTGAGAAAAACCAGACCTCAGACATCAGAAGCCAAAAGACCGCAGACAGACCCTGAGAGGGAGTATTAAGCTGAGAACCTGCTGGGCTAACAATGGCTACCCAGAATCAGGAAGTTCAGAAGAGAAAGATTAACAACAAGAAGAAGAAACCTTTAACACTCAACAACTTTTACACTGAGAAAATCCAGACAACAGAGCAAACAGAGGAGGAGAACAAACAAGCATCCGGACCCTCCCAAAATAATGAAATCTGGTCACAAGCTCTTGAAGAGTTCAAAACTGAGATGACGAGAAAGTTGGAAAAGATTTGGTTAGAGAAATGGGAAATAGCTCAAAAGGAAATCAGGCAAGAAAATAACAGTTTAAAAGGCAGAATTTTGCAATTGGAAAGTGAGGCTCAGAAATCAAATGAATTGATAAGCAAATTGAACATCAGAAATGACCAGATTTAAAAGGAAAACCAAAATATTATAGCTGAAAACCAGTCCCTAAAGGCTAGAATTGAGCAATTAGAAAGTAATGATCTCTCAAGATAACAAGAACAAATAAAACAAAGTCAAAAGACTAAAAAAATAGAAGGAAACATGAAATATCTCAATGAGAAAGTGAGAGACCAAGAAAAACAGTCTAGAAGAGACAATTTGAGAATCATTGGTCTTCCAGAAAAACCAGGAATTAATAGAAACCTGGACTCCATACTAAAAGAAATTATTCAGCAAAATTGCCCTGAAGTCCTACAACAAGAGGGCAATATAGACATTGAAAGGATCCATAGATCACCCTCGACACTAGACCCAGAAAAGACAACGCCCAGGAATATAATAGCCAAATTCAAGAGCTTCCAAGTAAAAGAAAAAAAATCTCACAAGAAAACAGAAAGAGACAATTCAAATATAAAGGAGCACCAATCAGGATCACACAGGATCAGGCAGCCTCCACACTAAAAGACCACAAGGCTTGGAATATGATATTCAGAAAGGCAAGAGAGCTGGGCCTGCAACCCCAGATCAACTACCCATCAAAATTGACTATATACTTCCAGGGGAAAATATGGGAATTCAACAAAATTGAAGATTTCCAAGTATTTGCACAGAAAAGACCAGGGCTGAATGGAAAGCAGGGGACACCAAGAGAAACTTGAGTGAATAAGAAAAATAGGATATTCTATTACACACAAAGAGGGCATGGGAAGGAGAGGGGACAAATACTATTATAAGAAGGAGAGGAAGAGAGCATTAAGAGGTAATAGTTAAACCTTACTCTCAGTGTAATCAACCCGGAGAGGGAAGAGTAGTTATACTATGCATTGGGATATAAAACTCTTATATAACCGTACTGAGAAAGTCAGAAGGGATAAACTAAGGGGAGTGGGGAGGTCAAAAAAGGGAGGGGAGAAGAAGGGGGAGGGAATTCATTAGGCCTTTAAAAACAAAAAGAGGGGAATAATAAGGGAGGGGGGTTGAAAGGGAAGTTAATCAAGGGAGGAGATAAGGGATAGCAGCTTAATAGCAATCCACTGGTTTGAAAGGAAATAGTATAAGAAGAAGGGGTAGGAATAGGGGAGGATACGAAAATGTCAGTGAATGCACAACTGATAATTATAATTCTGAATGTGAATGGGATGAACTCGCTCATAAAAGGGAAGCAAATAGCAGAGTGGATTAGAAACCAAAATCCTACCATATATTGTCTTGAAGAAACACATATGAGTTGGGTGAACATATACAAGTTTAAGGTTCAGGGGTTGTGCAAACTCTTTTGGGCTTCAAATGAGAAAAAGAAGGCAGGAGTGGCTATTGTGATTTCTGACAAAGCCAAAGTAAAAATAGATATTATTAAAAAAGACAGGGAAGGTCCTTACATCCTGATTAAAGACAGTATAAAAAATGAGGAAATAACACTGCTCAATATGTATGCACCAAGTGGCATAACATCCAAATTCATAAAGGAGAAACTGGCAGAGCTCAAGAAGGAAATAGATAGTAAAACCACAATAGTAGGAGATCTAAATATTTGTCTTTCAGATCTAGATAAATCAAACCAAAAAAGAAATAAGAAAGAGGTAAGAGAGGTGAATAAAGTCCTAGAAAAATTAGATTTAATTGATATGTGGAGAAAAATAAATAGGGACAAAAAGGAATACACCTTCTTTTCAGCTGCACATGGCACATTCACAAAGTCTGACCATGTTATAGGGCAGAGAATCATTGCAAACAAATGCAAAAGAGCAGAAATAATAAATGTAATCTTCTTAGATCATAATGCAATAAAAATAATAATTAGTAAGTTCACCTGGACAGAAAAATCAAAAACTAATTGGAAATTAAATAATATGATTCTCCAAAACCAATTAGTCAAAGAAGAAATCATAGAAACAATCAACAATTTCATTGAAGAGAATGACAATGATGAGACATCCTACCAAACTATGTGGGATGCGGTCAAGGCAGTACTCAGGGGGAAATTTATATCGTTGAGTGCATATATTAACAAATTTGGGAGGGCAGAGATTAATGAATTGGGCATGCAACTCAAAAAATTGGAAAGGGAGCAAATTAAAAATCCCCAGATGAAAACTAAATTAGAAATACTAAAAATCAAGGGAGAAATTAATAAAATCGAAAGTAAAAGAACTATTGAATTAATAAATAAGACTAGAAGCTGGTATTTTGAAAAAAACAGATAAAAAATAGACAAAGTACTGGTCAATCTAATAAAAAAAGGAAAGAGGAAAACTAAATTAACAGTATCAAAGATGAAAAGGGAGACCTCACCTCTAATGAAGGGGAAATTCAGGCAATCATTAAAAACTATTTCGCTCAATTATATGGCAATAAAAATAACAATTTAGGAGATATGGATGAATATTTACAAAAATATAAATTGCCTAGATTAACAGCAGAAGAAATAGAAAACCTAAATAATCCTATATCAGTAAAAGAAATTGAGCAAGCCATCAAAGAACTCCCTAAGAAAAAATTGCCAGGGCCTGATGGATTCACAAGTGAATTCTATCAGACATTCAAAGAGCAACTAATCCCAATACTATACAAATTATTTGATATGATAAGCAAAGAAGGAGTCCTACCAAATTCCTTTCATGACACAAATATGGTACTGATTCCAAAGCCAGGGAGATCAAAAACAGAGAAAGAAAATTACAGACCAATCTCCCTAATGAACATAGATGCAAAAATCTTAAATAGAATATTAGCAAAGAGACTCCAGCAGGTAATTAAGAAGATCATCCACCATGATCAGGTGGGATTTATACCAGGAATGCAAGGATGGTTCAACATTAGGAAAACAATTCACATAATTGACCATATCAACAGTCTAACAAACAAAAACCACATGATTATCTCAATAGATACTGAAAATGCCTTTGACAAAATACAGCATCCATTCCTATTGAAAACACTGAAAAGTATAGGAATAGAAGGACCTTTCTTAAAAATAATAAACAGTGTATACCTAAAACCATCAACAGGCACCATATGCAATGGAGATAAATTAGAAGCCTTCATAATAAGATGAGGAGTGAAACAAGGACGCCCATTATCACCTCTATTATTCAACACAGTACTAGAAACACTAGCAGTAGCAATTAGAGAAGAAAAAGAAATTGAAGGTATCAAAATAGGCAAGGAGGAGACTAAACTATTACTCTTTGCAGATGATATGATGGTCTACTCAAAAAATCCCAGAGAATCAACTAAAAATCTAGTAGAAATAATCAACAACTTTAGCAAAGTTGCAGGATACAAAATAAATGCACATAAATCATCAGCATTTCTATATATTTCCAGCACATCACAGCAGCAAGAGGTAGAAAGAGAAACACCATTTAAAATCACTCTAGAAAATATAAAATACTTAGGAATCTATCTACCAAAACAAATACAGGAATTATATGAAAACAACTACAAAACACTTTCCAAACAAATAAAACTAGTTCTAAACAATTGGAAAACCATTGATTACTCATGGGTAGGACAAGCTAACATAATAAAAATGACCATTCTACCCAAATTAATTTACCTATTTAGTGCCATACCAATCAAACTACCAAAAAACTTGTTTAATGAATTAGAAAAAACTATAACAAATTTCATTTGGAATAACAGAAGATCGAGAATATCAAGGGAAATAATGAAAAAAAATGTGAAGGAAGGGGGCCTAGCAGTACCAGATATTAAATTGTACTATAAACCAGCAGTCATCAAAACAATATGGTACTGGCTAAGAGACAGAAGGGAGGATCAATGGAATAGACTTGGGGTTAATGACATCTGCAAGACAGTGTATGATAAACCCAAAGAGCCCAACTTTTGGGACATGAATCCACTATTTGACAAAAACTGCTGGGAAATTTGGAAAACAATATGGGAGAGATTAGGTTTAGATCAACACCTCACACCCTACATCAAGATGAATTCAGAATGGGTGAATGACTTGAATATAAAGAGGGAAACTATAAATAAGTTAAGGGAACACAGAATAGTATACATGTCAGATCTCTGGGAAAGGAAAGATTTTAAAACCAAGCAAGAGTTAGAGAAAATTACAAAATGTAAATTAAATGGTTTTGATTATATTAAACTAAAAAGCTTTTGTACAAACAAAAACAATGTAGTCAAAATCAGAAGGGAAACAACAAATTGGGAAAAAATCTTTATAACGAAAAACTCTGACAGGGGTCTAATTACTCAAATATATAAGGTTTTAAAGCAATTGTATAAAAAATCAAGCCATTCCCCAATTGATAAATGGGCAAGAGACATGAATAGGCAATTTTCAGGTAAAGAAATCAAAAGTATCAATAAGCACATGAGAAAGTGTTCTAAATCTCTAATAATTAGAGAAATGCAAATCAAAACAACTCTGAGGTATCACCTCACACCTAGCAGAGTGGCTAAAATGAAAGAAGGGGAGAGTAATGAATGTTACAGGGGATGTGCAAAATTAGGACATTAATGCATTGCTGGTGGAGCTGTGAACTGATCCAACCATTCTGCATGGCAATTTGGAACTATGCTCAAAGGGCTATAAAAAATTCCTGCCCTTTGATCCAGCCATACCATTGTTGGGTTTGTACCCGAAAGAGATCATAGATAAACAGACTTATATGAAACTATTTATAGCTGAGCTTTTCGTGGTGGGAAAAAACTGGAAAAGGAGGGTATGCCCTTCAATTGTGGAATGGCTGAACAAATTGTGGTATATGCTGATGATGGAATACTATTGTGCTCAAAGGAATAATTAACTGGAGGAGTTCCAGGTGAACTGGAAAGACCTCCAAGAATTGATGCAGAGTGAAAGAAGCAGAGCCAGAAGAACATTGTACACAGAGAAGGATATACTATGGTAAAATTGAATGTAATGGCCTTCTGTGCCAGCAGCAATGCAATGACCCAGGATAATTCTGAGGAACTTATGGAAAAAAATCCTACCCACATTCAGAGGAAGGACTACAGGAGAGGAAACATAGAAGAAAAACAATTCCTTGAACGCATGGGTTGATGCGGACATGATTGGGGATGTAGACTTGAAACTACCACACCAATGCAACTATTAACAATTTGGAAATAGGTTTTGATCAATGACACATGATAAAACCAGCGGAAATGTGCTTCGGCCATGGGTGGGGTGTCGGGTGCGTGAAGGGGAAAGTAGGAGCATGAATCATGTAACCATGTTAAAAATGAATATTAATAAATGTTTAAATTAAAAAAAAACCAAAAAAACCAATATGAGTCTTATTTCACATAAAAAATATATGTACAACCTATCTCATATTAACCAACTACTTGGGGATGGGGGAGAAGTGAAAGTGAGGAGGAAAAAAATGAAGCAGATTTTTGGATGTAGTTATTGTGAAATTGTTCCCCTTGGAAAGTATATTTCTTATAACTTATTGCATATTTATTGCAAATCATATGTATAATTATATTACATGTTATAATATGCCACATATAAAATAAATTGAAACAAAAACAATGCATAAATATTATATATGATTTTAAAGTATTTAAAAATATGAATGAATACAAAATATTCCATTAGACATTCAAAACCACTTATAACCTAGTTCATTCCTACCTTTCCAGTCTTCTTACATCTTACTCCTGAGTACATATTATTTAATCCAGAGACACTGACCTCTTGGCTATTCCATTAATATGCCACTCCATCTCTTGGTTTGGATCATTTTCTTTGGCTATTTCCCCATGCCTCAAATGTTCTCCCTCCTCAATTCTGCCTACAGCCTTCTTTGTCTCCCTCTAAGTCTCTACTAAAATATCATCTTTTATAGGAAACACTCCCTAATTCCTTTTCAGTCTGGGGCATTCCCTCTATTTTGCCTATGATATTTTTGTGCATTTTCTCCTACAATATAGATTATAAGTTTCTTTTGGGTAGGAACTATTTGTTTTTTGCCTCTTTGGGGATGCCCAGAGCTTAGTACAGTGCCTGATATTGACTTTAAAAAATTTAACTAACACACTGACACATAGTAGGTGCTTAATAAATGTTTATGATTTTTAATATTCTATTGTATATGCTCACATATGTATATGAGCATATGCATTTGAATACCTTTGTATACGTACCACAACTTATATGTATTGTATACTTTTATATACGCATACATATACTTTGACTTATTTTTTTAAAAATCAATCTTGTATACATATACATTGGTGTGTAATATATATACATTTATATACACATACCCACATTTATATGTACTTAAATAATGGAGTTGGAATATAAACAGCATGTGCCAATATAAATGGTTGTGTGGTAGAAATGACCTTTATGTGAATTTCCTTAAATCTGTAGTTAATGCAGGCACTTAATGCCTATTTCATGCAGTTCTTATTAAGTAAATACTTCAAAAGTCATTATATTCTTCAAGTCCTGGGATTGATTGATTGTAATATTGATCAAGGTGAAAGATGCTTAGATTTTGAATGTTAAAATTTCATTCTAAATCTATTTTCTTTTTTGGTAGCAACATAATTGAATCATGCTTGGGAAAAAAAAGGACACTAGAAGTTGTCTAACTTGCTTCTTACCAAGAACTTTTGTTAGAGCATGATAGAATATGTAGCTTCTTCTTGAAGAACATTAGCAAATAATAGAAAATATAATATAAATAAATATGAAATATAATACAAATGGTAAATAATGTGAATTAACATAAAACACAGCTCATGTCAATTTATGGTTAGTGGTAATTATTAGAAAGTTGGTTAGCTGCTATTTCCTTAAAGTTAAATTCTGTGTCCTGTATTTTATGCTCTAGTTCAGCATTTGAGTGAAAAAAAGAAAAAGTCTCTTCACATCAACAGATCTTAACCTATTGAAAAAGTAAATTTGTTCTACACGAGGAGATAAGATCAATCAGTTAAAGCAACAAGAGAGTTTGGAGGTCATCTCATCCAAATTTCTCATTTTATACATAAGAAAATTGAGGCTCAGAGAACTGTGAGTTCCCAAGGTCCCACGGGTAGTTAAGTATAGATCCAGTATTACATACCCTTGTAATTCTACATTTAATACTGTTTTCATTGCAATAAACAACCCCCTTAGTATTGTATCCCTGTATTAGTTTTTAAATTAAGTCAGATAGACCTGGGTTTGCAACACATGAGATATCTAATGAAGTTAAATATATTGCTGAGAATTTGAAACTCATAGTTTGTACCATTAAAGAACGATAAGGATTCTCACTCTTTTATTTCAGTTTTTTTGTTTCTCAGATGTATAACAAGTGCCTTACTCATAATAGCTATTTAATGCATGTTGAATAAGTTGTGGGGGAGGGATGGGTTGTCTAGACTTCTAATTACTTTATTATACAAAGGAGCAATGACTGAAAAGCTTTGTTTAAATTTAAGATTTGGAGAACAGTCAATAGAAAGCTATGACATACATTGTGAGTGATCAAAATTTGCTATTTTCTTAAACTTACCTAAATAATTTGTGGATGTTTGCAAAAGGTAATACAGTCTAGTACGCAGTTTTATTTCAATGACATAATGGGATTTTTTTAAAGTTATGTTGCAGTAGAGCAAATGGAAGTCATATTAATGAACTACATTTAAAATTTGAGTTTCTCCACTTTAAAAATAATTTTTAGGGTCACTTGTTTTCAATAATTTGAAAGAATGTTTCCCTTTCAAAAATTAGACATTTCTAAACTTTCATTTCTAGATGTCACGTCAAATGTCATTTCTAGACATTTCATTCAGAGAAAAAGGACCCACATACCATCATTCACTGTCCTCTGTCATCTTCAGTTCTAAACTCTTTAAATATTGTCTGTATTATGGTTACCTCTATCCCTCTCTTTGGACTACTTTAATTTAGATTCAGATAGCTATTTATTGAAACTGATTTTATTACTATTTCAACTGGGATTTTCCTGTATGATTCCTAAAGTAAATCAACTGTCCTTGTTATCTTCTTTTTGATTCTATTTGACACTATGGACACCAGTATCCTCAGAGCCCATAGTAAGCAGCCTTTAGCTACTCATTGACAAAATCAACAACAAACCTACCTTTTCCTACTCATTCCACGGACAATAGATGTTTCCTACAGTTTGTTGCAGAAGCCTCCTTTCTAGATTTTAACATCTTCACTCCCTCTAATACTTTTAAAAATTATTGAGGAAATAGTCTAGCGCCTTTATCAAGGTCATAATAATGATTATCCTGTCCTTTTCATCTATGTCCTTTTCACTGGGCAGGTAAGTGGTGTAAAGTCAGGAAGACTCATCTTCCTGGGTGCAAATCTGGCCTCAAAAACTTATTAACTCTTTGATCCAATCCAAGTCACCTAACCCTGTTTGCCTTAGTTTCCTCATCTGTAAAATAAGCTGGAGAAGAAAACAGCAAACCACTACAGTATCTTTGCTGAGAAAACTCCAAATGGGCAAAGAGCAGGATATGAGTGAAATGCCTGTACAAAAAGTTTCCTTCACTAGACCACAATGAACTACTCAAAGGTTAGTGCCTGACAGCTTACATGACTGTGTTTTCTGTATCTTCTCAGAAATTTAACATATTCTGGATCTCATTTGACCCACAGAGATCCCATCCTCTATTGGGAATTTGGCCCTGGAATCAGTCTTGCCTTATAACTATGGATGAAATAAAGCTTTTTGCAGACTTGCACACCAAACTATAAATGACGTTTTTGTTCCTATTAGATACTTCTTGTCTTCCAACTACTAACCTTAAGGGAAAATTTAAAGTTCACAATAGAAGGGAAATTATTTGCCCATGGTCATGTAACATAAATTTACAACTGATGATTTTAAAGTATTTTTTAATTCAAATTATTTTGACTTGAAAATCATCACAACTACCTTTCCCTATAAATGGACAAGTTAAACCAACATAGTTTTCTCAGAGCTTCATATCCTTTGTCATAACTCTTCCTAAAATACTATTTTTTTCAAACAATAATAATAAATGATACCAAGGAAATCATTATAAATGTATTATATGGAATGTTTCACCATATTTTCTTGAAATAATTATTGTTTGTATATAATAATAATAATATAGTACATAGGGCTTTACAAAGTAATTCAGGTATGTTAACTCATTGAATCTTAATAATAACCTTGACAGATAAACATTGTTTATCATTAGTTCAATTAGTGACAAAAGAAATAAAGACTGAAAGAGTTTGAGTCTTTTCTGTCTTATACTGATACACAGATGGTAAGTATGTGAGAAGGGATCTGACTTCAGAGTTTTCTGGCTACAATTCCAAACTGATTCTACTAAATCACTGTGGTCTAAACTTTGCTGCCTGTAAAAAAAATCATTTATTTTTTTTCTCCTGGTCAAAATTATATCAACTTTTTCTCTTAAGCATTTTTAATGACAAATCCAAATATTTTTAGGAGGTAGATAACTATGCTTTATCTGAAAATTTTCATTCAGAGGTAGATTTTAATAGATCATAATTATATATAAGTCCTCACTATATATTCAGGTTTTAAAGTTTAAAGCAACTCCTAAGGAAACAAAGTGACTTTGTTCCTAAAAGTTTTCAGAATGAAAATGAGATAAAATAATATAAAGAAATGTCAGAAAAATAATTTCTAAGTTTTAAAAATATCATTCCCTGAAGTGTTAAATCAAAAAAGAGTCAATCCTCATGAAAACTAAATAGATAGATTTAAATCAAGACTAAAATTGGTTCTCTGTGATCTGTAAAACACTTTTTGATCTTTTACTATACATTTCATTGTTATTTAATGAAGTGATATAAGTAGAGTATGGCAGTCACTAGCATGTTATTTTATATCAGATAATTATTTAGAATTTTTGGAACATAAATTTAGAACTGGAAGGGACCTTAGATACCATCTCATTTGAACATACCATTTTTTATATAAAGAAGCTGAGGGCGATAAAAATAAGGTGATTTACCCAATGTCTCCTGGACGATGAATGACAGACTGAACTAATTAGCTTTAACCCCAAATCCAGTGTTTTTTTCATGTCACAGTGCTTTTGAAGGACTTTATGGGGTCGAGTCTCTCCATTTCTCCCATTCTTCTAAGTAATCTTGGGCAAATAGCACTGTTGATAAAATGGAAACTATGACTTCAGTGTTGTAAAAGATGTTGTTTTTTAATTTTTTTAAGATTTCAAAGGTGTTAAAAAATATACAACATTCTGGTTTAGTTAGTTAAGCCAGTTAGCAGGTGTTCTTTCAACATTGCTGACATCAGTATAACCCTATAGAGTAAATCATTGCTTCATGTTCACTCAGGGACCATCTATTACTCTGGTTGTAATATTTGCAGGTGTTTCATGCATTGAATTAGAGAATCAGGATTCATAAACATATGTTTTCTACATATTCAAAGATCATCACCAACATTTTAAAAGGTTGGAGTGACATTTTAAAAAAGATCCCTGTGAAAAGTTGACAGTAAAGTGCTTTAATATGAAAATTAATGGAAGTACTAAAAGTGACTCTACTTTTTAAATATAGGTTATTAAACTTTTTAAACCTTTTCCTTTGCAAATCATTTTTATTTTACGTTAATATCACTGAGAGAATGATGGCACCTTCACATAAAATATTTTAATACTTTTTAATTTAACACATTTTGATTAAAATGGAAGTTAAAACTATATTCTAGGTTACTCCTTGAAGAAATACTGTACTTCTAATTAGTTTCAGATTGTATATTAGATATGTCTGCTTACAAAATTATTTCTCTCCAATATTTCATTTTTAGGAATGATTAAATCATTGGTTGTAAGAAGAAGAGTTTAAGAATTTTTTAATATGGAAATCATATAAAAATAAAAATAATTAGGCTTAGAACATCACAAAACTAACAGAAATGAGAGTATTTGTATGGATTTATTTTTGCAGTTCTTGGTTGGATGTGTAATCATGATATGAAGGTTACCTTACTTTTTTTTTTTAACCTGGAAAGACTTCAAGGTTAAACTTGGTGATGAACCAAGGGCAAACTAAACTACACTCAGAAACTTCTCACAAGAAGTTTAGTCACTAGATGAGAAATGTTTTCAGCCAAAGCTATCAGTGAGGACCATAAGACATAGGGTGAAGAGACAAGAGTAGGTGCTCTACTGGAATTCAAACAGTAGCAGAGAACTGAAGTATTCTATCTTATAACCACTATAACTACAATCCTGCTTCCAATCAAGGAATAATAATTGACTGTGATATTTCTAAATTTCTTAAAATGAAAATAACTCTAACATTTTAATTGTGATATAAAGACAGAATGAAATTATTCGTGATTAATAACCTCCAATATCAAAACATTAGAATTGGCCTGTAGGATTTTAGGAATATTTTCTTACATATCAACACAATTTTTAATAATTGTTTTCTCACATTTTTTCAATGTTTTCTCCCTCCCTACTACATCCTCTCCTTCCCAAAGACAACAGGTAATATGATATAGGCTGTATGTGTTTTATCATATAATGCTTATTTCTGTGTTCATCATATTGTGAAAGAAGACATATCAGTTAGAATAGAAAAAAATTAATGGAGGACATATAGTGAAGAATGGTTTGCATCCATCTGCATTCAGACTCCATCAGTTCCTTCTATGATGGTGGGAAATCTGATTCATAGTGACTTCCTTTGAGATGTCCTGGATCATTGCAATTATACTAATAGTTGTCATTCAGACTTTAACATATTGCTTTATTGCTGCTTCTGTGTACAATATTTTCTGATTTAGGGACAAAAGTTTTAGAATTTATGAAATAATTTCATTATTGAAAAGTGAATTTAACTATCTAAAGCATTTGCAGGAGGAAGGTTTATGACTGCATCATAATGGAGAACTCACAAGTACTAAAATTCCTTTCAAAAAGCAGTCGTTTTCTAATTGATGGACACCCACATATTTCTGATCCTTTGCTCTACCGAAAATTGCAATAAATAGATTTGTATAAAACAATATTTTCCTTCTGCCTTTGACTTCATATCTGATTTGATGAGCAATAACATTGTTTCTGGGTTAAAGGCTATATTTACAATATCTATTTATTCTTTGGGTGTAGTTCTAAATTGCTTTTCAGAACAGTTGGAACAACTGACAGAGCCACTAAATGCCACTTCTTCCTTTAACATCTTTGCCAAGATTATGGGAATGAGGTAGAATTGAAAATTCTTTTAATTTATATTTCTCTCATTATTAGGGATTTTAGGTACATATTTTATATGTCTATATGTAAATTTCATTTTTTCTTTTTAAAACCTCCTGTTCAATGCCTAATAGAAAACACAAAGAAGTTCAGTAGGAAACACAAGTAAGAAAGGAAAAAAAAACACATCTTTGAAAGCTGCAGGTTGAATTTTTTATATATTTTAATTAAAAATTAAATTGTAAATAATAGAGATTGACATCTCTACCCATTTAAATTATCTTATTCTCTGCTGCCATGTATACAAGAAATATTATTTTTTTAATGTTGGTAAATTCCAGTAAAAAATAAATTAAAAGAAAGAAAATTGCCTGTTTAAAACTTTTGAACATTTATATATTTGGATTTTTTATTATTATACTAAATCTATGAATATATTTTAACTATTATAATTTTATCAGAGAAATTATTGCAAAAGAACATTTCCCCAGAATAAGTTACTATCTTTTAAAATCTAACCACATTGATTTTGCTTGCACAAAATATTTTAATTGAATGTAAATAAAAGTTAATCATTTTACCTTCTTTGATTATATCTATTCCTTTTTTAGTTAAAATCTTCCTTTCATTTAGAGTTTTGAAAAATAGATCCTCTCTTCTTTAATTTGTTTCTAATATGGCCTATTATATTTATATTATGAATACTTTTGGTGTTTATTATAACACAAAGTAAGAGATATGGGACTAAATCTAATTCCTGCCAAATTATTTTATATTTTCCTTTCAGTTATTTTGAAAAATAAGGATTTTTATCAGTTTGTATATTTGGATTTAGCAAATTATATTGTATCATATTCAATTAATTTTGGATCTTGTTTACCCAATATGCTTCATTGCCCAACTTTTCTATTTATTTTGAATCAATAGTTTTGTTGATCATAGTATCATTTGAGATCTGGTACTGCTAAAAACTTTACAATTCTACTTCTTTTTCACTATTTCCCTTGAAATTCTTGACTAAGTACTTGTTCCTCCAGATGATTTTTTTTGTTATTTTGGCTATTATTATAAAGTAATCTCTTATAATTTGTTTGGTACAGTAATAAATACAAATTTATTTGGAAAGCATTTTCATTTTCATAAGTTAGCATTATCCAACCATAAGCAACTGACATTTCTACAATCATTTGTCTTACTTAATATACATATATATATATATATATATGTAGTGTTTGTTAGTTATATTGATGTAAATCTTAGATATATCTTTCACACAAGCAGATTGGTAGCTCATAGGTAACATTTTTACTGAGTTACTTCAAGCACTGAGAAATTGTCACTTGCCCATGGTTAGACCATTAGTATTAATCAGAGGTCAGAGAAAACCAAAGGCTTTTCAATGCTTCCTAAGGAATAAGAAAACAAAAAATGATCAAAGCCCATATTGTAGAGGAGGAAATATACGTATCTTTATTGAATCAAGGTTAAGGTCTCATCATGTACCCTAAGATTCTCATTATACACATCCTTCCCTCTTGGTCTCTATCTTTCTCTCTCTCTCTCTCTTTTCATCTCTCTTCATTTCTTGTCAGAAAGTCTACAATACAGCTATATACTTTGTGCTCTATACTTAAATTATAATGGTATTTTAGAGTACATCATCATAGATCTTACAGTGGAAGGAATAATTGAGTTCATTTATTCTAACTTCTTTATTTTACTGAAGAGGAACCTAAAGCCCATTGATTTTAAATGAATAGGACTCTGAGTTAGAGAAAGAACATAAAATCTGGGTTTCTGACCTAGTGATACTATTGTTTTGTATATTGAATGATTTATTCATATGTGTGTATTCCCATATTGAAAGCCATTTGTAATACCTTCATTTTAAATTGTGTACTTCAATAGGCTAATATTGTTCCTGATAAGCATTTCACTGCAGTCAATTGTTATACAATAATAATGTAATCAGAAAAAAAATGAATGAGAGAAGGAGATAATTGATAGCTAACATGTTCTATCAATATTCACACATTAAGAGAACTACATAAAATACAAACTAAATGGACTCCTCATAGAGGATATATGAGCTATCATATTCATATTCATAAATGGATAGAATGTAATCAACATTATCATTGGAAAAACATGTGGAATCCCTTGGAACATCCACCATAATATTCCTTTTTTATCTTGGAGTAGCAAGAGAGTAGTATTATGTGGTCCAAGTACAATGTACCCAGAGACAACTATGGGCTTAGGAGGGAGGGTTCCCTAAACTCCTCAAAGCTCCCATTAGTTTCTTCTCAACTATCACAGTATGAGTCTTACTGGCACTAAGACCATCTGGGGACCCTAAAATTGGAACCACTACCATATTCCTTTTCCCAATCAAGTCTCTCCAACCAAGACCAATCATATCTTCTCTTCTCAATAGTAAAAACTAAAGATACTGGGTCTTGCCATTAATATTGCCATTGTCCACCTATACAAGAAGGTTTTTCCATTTGTCAAGTTGCTGAACATTCCAATAAATGTTGTCTCCCCTAATTATAACTTGAATACTTTGAGAGCTGGCACTGCCATTATATTTTATTCATTTGTATTCCCAGAATTTAGCACTTAGCACACAATGCTTGGCATCTAGTAAACACTTAAGACATGTTTTTATATTCCACCCTATAAGTGAGATCACAGATCCATTGAATATCACAAAAGGTGCTGTATTTCTCATTTTCACTAACCCAGGAACTTGAAAGAGCAAATAAAATTTCCTATACCCATACATACTTTATATCCTGGAAAGAAAGGAGGATATGATTTGTTTTTGAAATAATATAATGCTGACTATTTCACTACTCAGCATTAGAACTTTAATTGATCAACATTAAAAAATAGATAATTTTAATGGAAATGAATTGCAATAATTAATAACCCTTCAGAAATTAAGAAGACTTTTTATCACTATTCTTTAAAAAGCACATAGACAACAACAATAACTCGCGTCTTCACATATACCCACAACACACCTGTTGAGGAAAGGTTATTCATTGGAATCTTAGGGGCCTCCTTTAGTCAACCCGATGCTCCAGGTTCCATTATGCCCACAATGACCAAGCTCCTTAGTTTGAATCTGATTATTTCACAACATGATCAATATTCTTACTATCATCATGTGATATAAGCACCTTCCTATGGATCTCTATTTGGGAATCCAATTATTCCCAGAGATAAGCAAGCAGGACATTTGCCATCTGGTGCACATTTTTCATGTTAACAGCCAAGATTAAGAAGCATCATCATATTAAGTCTCTATCCCAAATATACTGCAGCTAAACTACTGACATTCATATAAGGAATTTTCCCTTTGAAAGAGTTATGATTCATTTGGTTTTATTATGAATTTCTCATGAAAATAAAGATTGATTCTCATATTCTATCACTCTCACACACAATTAGGTTTAGAACTGTGTCTGTAAAATGCTCTAGTTCATTTTCAAACTCCTCATTTACAATGTCAATGACACTGTGATTGCCACCTTTGCTGGCAATAACTTATTAAAAATCACTAATGTTGGATTCTGTCCTATCATTCCTCAGCCATGATTCTAAAGCCATTTGAGGAAAGTCCTGACAAAACTTTGGTCCTGGAGAGTTGCCATGAGAGTATTTTCTAGATTTCTCAATACTCCAAGGGCTTGAGACAACTATAGCATTAAGTCAAATGCATAGCAATAATTAACCCAAACAATCTGTCAGTATATACATTTTCTCTAATTATTGGAGATTGACTATTTACCTCCATTCTTACCTCTGTTTTTACCCTTGGGTATGCATCTCGTTGATTATGTAGGTAAGATAAACTCAGACATGTAAAATCAAAGGTCATACTATAGAATTCTGGTTTTTTATTCCTATTCAATATTATAAAAAATAGTCCCTTAGTTTTACACAGTTATTTTCTCACAACATTCTTAGGTATGTAGCTGTGAGGATGCTCATTTTTTAAATGAAGAAACAAAGGTACAGTTGGTTTAACTGACTTATCCAAAGTTATGTAACTTTTAAGGATCAGATTTATAATAAAACTTCATGTCTCCAGACTCCAATCCTAGTACACTCTTAATAAGACCTGACTTCACATTTGGCCTCAGATAATTACTGGCTATGTGACCTGGGCAAGTTACTCAAATTCTGTTTGCCTCAGTTTCCTCTTATATAAAATGTGGGTGATAGCATCGAACTTGGAGAATTTTGAAATCAAATGAGATAATATTTATAAAGTGTTTATAATAGTGCCTAATACATAATAGGTGCTTTATAAATTCTTATCCCATCCTTCCTTCTCTCTTGTCTTTCTATAAAAGCAAAGTATCTTGTCAAGAATCAAGGTTTTTGCAATTAATTGTTACTATTGCTGTGTAGGTTCTTTTCTAAAAAGAATAATTTTTTACAAAGTCTTATTGGGATTGTGCTATAAAGTCTCTAGATAATTAAGAAATGCTCAATAGGACAAAATTAGAAAAAGTAATACATGTATGTGCAAATATTTGTAAATGACAAACTGAAAATATGTGGTTTTTAAAAACAAACCCTGCCTGAAGATTTTCTTATTGTTGTTGTTATCATTATAAGAGTCAGGATATTTAGAGGAAAATCTGTGTCATACAATATCACTTTGATTTCAAGCAGTGAGTTGGGATGAAATGATATTCTATTCAAAAAGTCATATTTTATGAGATTACAAAAATAATTTAATTAATATTTGATAGCAATTTTGGAAATTGATGTATTATGCCATTAAATGTTCTGTCTAATAAACCTTTTGGATATGATAGACTGAATCCAAGTGAGGACATTTATCAAATTAACTATAATGTTAATGGCACATATTAAAGAATTCAAACTTTTTATCTGCTTTAGAACAATGGGAATATATGCACTCCACTGACTATTATCTTTCATATGTGCCCTTGTACTCTCAATATGTGGGATTTGTGGGAACAAATGTTTTAGAGTATCAGCTTTCCTCAACCAATGTAATTTCTTTTTGGAATTCCCACATTTAGCTGATGCCATGTTCCTAGATGCCTTGTTTCTGACCCCTACTATCTCAATGTATGATTCTACATCCTCCTACTACTTCCTGGCAGCAATTGTCACTTGTCTGGAACTGTATTGTCTCAGAAGTTATACAAAGGTCAATTCCAACCCTGATCAATCCTACCTGTGCTACTAACCTCCTAATGAACAGAGGAAGAAAACACTATATGTTGAAATTCAGCCTGTATTTATAGACAGGAACATAATATGAACTAGTGCTTCGTTATGTATTCCTCTGGGTATGGGTCAATGATAATGTTCACTGAAGGGTGTGCAGGCACTTTCAGCACACACTATAAAAATGTATCTTCACAATAATGATTATTGACATAGGTAAGTATAGGTTGATGGTTAATGATGAAGGCTGATGCAGAGATGACATCTGTAGATCAAATAAGTCTAATATTTCTATAGCAAGTTTAGTACAAAAAAAGAATGGATGAAAACACTGCTTCACATCAAGATAAATTGGATGATTTGGAGGAAAAAGAGATTGAACATATTAAAATAATGCAGAGCAGCTTCCATAAGCATTCCTAAATTTGCCATAGTGATCTAGCCAAGGCTATCTGATCCACTGGTCTGACCTTCAATATAATACATTTAAGTAAACATGTTTTTTTCTGAATTGGGAGTGAAATCCCCAGAACAGGTGTGGAATTTCATTTTCCTAGATCTTTACTGACTCAATGACATTGTCTTTAGTAAGAATTAAAGGAATCAACATTTCCTTAATTATAGAATTTTTATAATTGAGGTGTCTTTGAGGTTGGCCTTAAAAAACAGATCAAGAAATGAACATAGACCCCCAGGATAAAGAAACAGATACCCAGAACTTTCTAATAATTATTGCAATTTAAGAGTAACATGGGCTGTCTCAAATAATAGTGCTTTTTCCTTTAATGGAATACTTTGAGAATCAAGTGACTGAATTGTGAGTAATATTCTTTATGATAAAGCAATGTGTGTCTAAATATATCAATCTTTTATTGAATTTCCTGGTGTGCCAATACACATGTTCTTGTGTATTATCTTTTAAAAGAGTTTCATATATTAGGCTGTGCTATAAAGTATCTGAGTTCTTGGTCATGGGCAATTCCAAAAAGATGGCAAAGCAAATAGTGACTGTTAAAAGATATGTATTAAAATAGGGAAATAGGAAGGTAAGTTTGCAAATGACACAAGTTGTAAATCAAGTGGCTCACAAATGGAACTCAAGGAAAGAGTTCCAAAAGGAGTGTCAGGAAAGAATAAAAGGAGGACTTGAAGCCTAGAGGGGAACAGGGTTTCTGTTTTCTTTGGAACTTGGAGGGAGCACTTCCTGTGATGAGATAACTTACTTTTCCTGGGAGAAGCTGTTTGACCTGACAGTTGAGGAGCTCTGACCAGCTTTCCAGACTCTGGATAGATATTTCATCTAGATTAACATCTGCTTCTACCTCTTTTGCTCCTGATCTGAATACTGACATTTATTGGTGTTCCTGTGAGCAAAGCCAACCTGAAAAGAGACTGTGCTTATCTGTGTTCAAGTAAATCTATAGCCTCTTAGCTGTAAGGCCTTTATGGCTGTGTCCTATTGTCACCACCCTATCCAGCAAATCTGAACTATACTTCCATTCACCCAGACTGTTGTGAAGATGGGATTAACTCTCTCCTGCCCTGTTGAAGGCCATTGTGTTCACGTTGATGACAAGGTCACACGTGGACCCTGAAATCTGCAAGGCAAGAATTACAGGAGGATGGATTTCCACCTAGGCCTTTCTGTGTGACGCTTTTTTTATTAACACTCCCTAATTAATGATCAATATCCCCACTAAGCCCCAGGATAATACAGAAGAACACTATAGGCTATTATTAGAATCCTACAGACCCCCTAAAACTCCTAAGAAAAGCCCCACCTTTATATGTACTGATACAGAAATTCTCCTAGAGTCTCCCTATAACAAACCAGCAAATAGTGAGTTAATGTTAAAGGTTTTAAAACCCTAACTTACACAAGTGCCTGAAAAAGCAGGCCAAGTTTCCCCCCTCCCTGGTCCCTGATTTGGTAGTTAACAATGGATGATAAATGGAGAAATTGCCCTCAAAGGTTGGTATATCCTATTCCACTGACTGGACTGCTTTCTCTACCCCATAGCCAATGAGACAGGTAAACACACCTTGAAAAGTTGTTAGTAACAAAATTGTTGGTAACGAGGTTGGTGTATGACTTATTCACTATCTCCAAGAAAAAAAAAACAACTTATGTTGATTATGGAATATCCATGCCAACACTGCATGCAACTATAAGAAAAGAAAAAGTATAAATAAAAGAAGTCAGCAGATGGCAATAGGACAGCCTCTGTGAATACCATCTCAATCCTTGGGGCTGCTGATTCAACTGAACCAATGCTGTCACACCCCCAAATTCCTGTCCTACAAAAGCAGGTCCTTTGCACTTCCCATTTTTAGATTCAATCACCAGAAGCATATATACCCCACTTACACTTAAGTGGAGGAAGTCTGCAACCCATGTGTGCAATAGTGGGTGATGAATCAGAATCTACTGATTGCCCCCTGGATAGTCCTAAGCAAAGTTTTAGCTTTAATTGGTACATGTAAAGTGGGAAGAAGGCACAAGAAGTGGCAAAAGGAATGGTCTTTAAAACTTCTTGTGATGGTCTCTTTCACATTGCATTGGACTCTGGAGGAGCTCTGGCTGAAGACCTTGAACTGCTTTCTATTTCTCCTGAGAACTATCATGTGGGTGAGTGAAAAAGATTGACTCCCTTCCTTGGCCTTTCCTGGAGGCACTAACCTTCAGAGGGGCCCCTCATCAGGGAAGAGACCTCCTAGCTAAAACCCTTGTTAAATACCCTTAGGCCCTCCAGCTAGGAGGAGCGGGAGTGGCCATAGTCAGGGGAGCTAGTATCCCTACCACAGTTTCCTTACTTACCTTATCCTGAGGGATACAAGGAGGAGCCCCTGGCTTAATCCTCACTTTGACTGCGATCTCTGATTTTAATAACCCAACATCTATAGAAGACTTAGCCCAAAGATCCTCTGGTATAGTTATGACAATGTCTTCTGAAACTATATTAATTTTTGAGGGTGCAAGAATTGACCCGACAGTCAATAATTACAAAACTTGATAGTATAATTTTTAAGGAATCCTCTGGAAGATTCAGCAAAATCTGTCCAGAAGGATTACAATGAATAGTTTCCCTCAGTTTGCAAAGTAAAACCCTTCCCATCAGGTTTGCTAGACAACCTAGCATAAGAAAGAACACATGATCAACTGACAAAGGACCCAAAGAGACCATTTTAGATTATAATATTGGAACACTCTTTGGTCTTCCCATTGCCCCTACAACCTCAATGAATCCAAGCACCTTGCTATCCTCAGGAGGAGTTTGCAACACTGATTGGCTCATACACATGTCAGTAAGTATATTGTAAATCTCATTCCCCACTCTTATGGACACATGTGGTTCTGTTGTATTAGGAGGTGAAAAAGTCTCTAGCATTGGGGCTACTATAGATTTATCAGGATACTCAACTTCTATCCCATTAACATCCCAGCAAACACTCTGCATTTACATTGATTTCTCTACCTTCCCAGTTAGACTTAGTATCAGTCCCATAATTCCCCACAGCTTCTGTTACATTTTTGCTCACAGTATCTTTTCCTTCTCTAAAGTTATGATTTCCATGCTTGCTATCCACTCTTTCTTCTTCCTTTATTTCTTTCATTGCTAATGTTTCTTCCATTGTTGCTACAATATCAGTTTGCTCACTACTTTCTTCAATATTGTTTCCCTGCATTGGTTTCTTATTGTCACTGTTCCCATTTCCTATATCAATGTTTTCTGTCCCATTTTCTATATCACTGTTCTTTAGGATTTTTGTTTCTTCTTCTGTCAGGAGACACCTTTGTAACTGACTTCCTCCCTTCTGTAACCCAGCTCCAACTACTTGGAAGTATTTAGGATAATCACCAGTCCATATAAGTTCTGGTGCTTGACTCAATGTTTGTCCACAGATATTTGAACAACACTGTTCCTGATATTGCCTATGATTTTGCTGGTATCTCTGGTAGGTTGGCCTATTTTGTTTCCAACCAACATTTCCATTCCTATTATAATTATTGGTATTGTTGTTCAATTGGGACCTAAATCAGCAATCCTTCAAAAAAATGGCCTGGCTTGTTTTAGAGGAAACACCTTGGCTGATTTGTCCTCTGCTGTCTCTGGGCATATTTCTGTCTGGGATTATAAGTTTTTAAAGTAGCCATACTTTTTACTTCCTCTATTTCCTTTTCTTTTTACTTCCTGATGGCTTCTTTCAATTGGTTTCTCAGTTCTTGAATCAATTCATCCCTTTCCTCAGATTTTCTCTTTTTCACAAGAAAAAATATAAACTGCAGTTTTCCTAAGATCTTCCAATCCCATAGTTTCCCAGGTTGGACACTGAAGCCTGAAATAGTTTCTCACAGAAATGCAACTGCTCTTTACAAACTGCCTCGTAATATGAACCAAATTCTGGTCTGCTAAGGTATCAAGGTCAAGGAAGTACTTCACATTTTCTAAAACCTGGTCCAGAACACTTGAAGGATTTTCTCCTGGCTCTTGCTTTATTTTCTCAAATTTGCCCCAAGTGTCCAGTCTCTTGACATGGGTCTTCATTGCTTCCAAGAGAGATTGTCTAGCGTGGCCTAGAAATCTTAGATTTTCAATATTGTTTAATTCCATATCTTGCATGTCAGAAGGCCATGAAGTTAAATTAGGAGTGTTTATTGTCTCCTGTATAAACTGCTCTTTCTGTCTTAGTAAAAAGTTCACCCAATAAAATTTCTGTAACTTCAAAACTCAGATCATGCAATTTGATCACTCTTAGATTATTTTACACATTTGTTAGGATCTCTATAGTGCAGTTATTCCCAAACTTTTTTGGCCTACTGCCCCCTTTCCCTTAAAAAATTACTTAGCCTCCTGGAAATTATCTTTTTTAATTTTAATAGCAATTAATAGGAAAGATAAATGCACCTGTGGCCATCACCACCCCCCTGGATCACTGCAGCACCCACAGCGGGCAGTAGCACCCACTTTGGGAATCACTGCTATAGTACCTAGGCATCTTTTTTTTTTAATTGCCCAAATCCATAGTTATAAAAGACTTATGGGTTCTTAAGTGGACAATCCCTGTGTTTGGCAGAAGATGAGTTACTTCAGGAAGTAACAACAATGAAGCAACTGCTTCATTGGGTTCTTCAATTCCCTGTTCTTTACTTGATTTTGGTTGGGAATTAGTATTTTGTTTTTCCACTAAATTGTTCTTATTTGCCTCAGTTTTTCCAGTTAGCTTATCCGATTTCTGCTGCATTTGTTCCATTGTTTCCTTCAATGTCAGCACTAGTAACCTTAACTCCATATCTATAACACCTCTGCCTAGAATCTTTACAACACCTTCTTGCTGATATAATAGATCATAACTACTGTGAACAGTAAAAAGAGCAATATATGAATGTATGATACTTTAGCAATTTAATATTGCCATACAAGTTCATGAGGAAGTATATGGCTTCAGGAATGTCTACAAACAGTACATTATAACATAACATGAAGCACTGAAATAGGAAAGCCAATGCTCCCATCATTATTATGATCTTCTGTACTATAGTTGTTTTCAAGCCTCTGACAGGAAAAATAATCCAATTAGCTATTAATTAGAAAAATGCAAATTAATACAATCCTGAGGTAGAGTGATTCTTCACATATCACAAGAGCTAAGTTTTAGAGACCCCCATGATAGGTGAAAATCTGCAAAATAGCAGCATTATATTTATTTAATTATTTATATAGATTTTAAGGCTTTATATACTCTTTCAATTCTCTTACAAACCTTTTCCACTCATTTATTAATCTGCAGTGATTCCCAAAGTGGGTGCTACTTCCCCCTGGTGGATTTCTGCAGTGATCTAGGGAGGTAGTGATGGCCACAGGTGCATTTATCTTTCCTATTAATTGCTATTAAAATAAAAAAATTAATTTCCGGGGGACTGGAAAGGTGGCGGTAGGCCAAAAATGTTTGGGAACCACTGGTCTACAGTCACTGAGCCAATCAGTGCCCAGGATATAGAATACAGTACAGTGATTGGTCTGCTTTCATTCCATCAACCTAAAGGGTGTTGCAATGAGTGCAACTCCAGGATATATAATTAGATTTTTAAAAAGCAAACACATGATACAGTGAAGCCATGATAAGTGAACCATAATAGAATGAGGGACTATACCACCTCACAACTATCATACTGGCTAATATGACAAAAAAGGGGAAATGATAAATGTTGGAGGGGATATGGGAAAATTGAGACAAAATATAGTATTGGTGGAGCTGTGAACTGATAAAAACATTCTGGGGATCAATTTGGTGAAAGGGCCATCAAACTGTAGAACCTTTGAGCCAGCAATGCCACTACTACCTCAGTATTCCAAAGAGATCAAAAATAGGGGGAAAAGGACTTACATATACTAAAATATTTTAGCAATTCTTTTTATAATGACAAAGGTATGTGAAGAGGTGTCCATCAATTGGGGACTGACTGAACAAGTTGTGGTATATGGTTGTAATAGAATATTCTTGTGCCACAACAAATGACAAATAAGATGATTACCAAAAAGAACCTGGAAAGATTTATATGAAGTGAATCAAAGTGAAATGAGCAGAACCAGGAGAATATTGTACATAGTAACAACTATAATGTACAATGATCAAGTCTTAATGACAACTATTAAGAGAAATGAAAGGATCCAGGACACCTCCAAAGGACTCATGATGAAAAAGGCTATCCATGACCATACAAGAAACTGATGGTGTCCTAATAAAGATTGAAGCATGCCAATCTTCACTTCATTTACTACATGGATTTGTCTCTCATATAAGTGATATGTATCTTCTTTTACATGAAGAACATGAAATTACGTATTGTATAATAGCACACGCGCAATTAATATATTACTTACTGTCTTGAAGAGAAGAGAGAAGTGGGACAGAGGAAAAATATGGATGTAAAAGTGACAGAAAAGTATTATTAAAATCGTATGTAGGCAATATTGGTGAGGGGAAATCTGAGTTAAAAAAACAAAGTATAATACTACAAATTTTAAAAAACAAAACAAGCTTGGATTCACACTTTGAAGGTAGATACTCAAATACAGACAATGAGCTCACAGGTAGGTCAATTGAATAGAATGAATATCTAATGATAGCGTATGACGACAATAAAGCAGAACTATTATAATAATACAAAATAAACTTCCTTTGATTATCTTCAAGGCTGTCTAGGAGAATGCCAAACCTGAGAAATTCAACTTACTAGGGTAGCAGAATACAAGCTAGAAATTCATTATTTGATGTATTGTGCTACTGACAGAAGAAAGTCCGTGACTGAAGTTGATGATAGATGAAATACAATCTCCCTCAGGAATAGACTAATTTCAAGGTTGACATTTTTATTTTAGAAAATGATTAGTCAAATAATTACTTTTATATTTATTATAACATTAAAATATTGAAAAAAATGACATGTTCAAATCCACATCTCTTATCAATTACCTAATACTGAAAATTATGATATATGACCTTTTAATTATAAATGCACAGAAGAAAATCATTTTAAAATGCCATATAATATCCAAAGATGCACAAAATACTTCAATTAATCCTTGAATCATAGAAGAATGATTCATTCATTAATAATCTAACTCGGATGTCTTTTAATTTTTTGTTTATATCTTTTTTGCATGTTTCTTTCAAAGATGGAATTTGTAAGTTAGTTTTTTACTCAGATATTTTAGATCGTTCTGGATTGTCCATTTGCTGAATATGTTATTCTTGTCAGATAATGAACATTCAGTTAGCTGAGAAGTCAAAATTCTAGGGATTGATTCTTCACAGACCTATTCATTTGATTTCTTTTGATGTCTTTCCTATTTAATTACCTGGGAATAATCTAGTTTTTAAAGGAAACTGGTAAAAAAAAGTTCTTTACTGAAGTTCTTTGATAATATTCATAAAAGTAGGGTATAGTTCTAAAGAGATAGTTTTAGGATCTTTAAATCTCAGAAGTTAGTAATAAAAACATTGTTTTCAGCTGCATCGGTGGGGTAAGGAATAGCTTAAATAAGGTATAATGTCTTTTAGATAGAGATATTATGGCAATAATTGGTAACAGAAGTTAAACTATTCAAACCATTTTATTTTTTCTTTGTTGGTGGAATGCATTTAATAAGTATCTAATGATATTATGTTCTTTTTTATTATTTGTTTATATATCAGGTTTTGCATATTATTTCATAGGTGGTTTAAATAACTATTTTTAGTTGAGCATAATTCTAAATTTAGTAGCTCTTTTTAAATAGGTTCATTTAGAATATTACATTGGTGCAATTCCAGTATCAGATAGGATAAATAATATAATTTCTAATTCATCTTGTTTCCAAATTATTTTCATTTCTTCTACTAGTTCTTTACCTATTCCAAATTTATTTTGGCTGTTCCCATATAGTATGAAGTTTGTGAGTATTTATCATGAAAACATATATTAAAATGTTGTTCTAAGGTTTGGGGATTTTCTTTATATCCAGGCTATGAGCAGCATTTTGTTCAGCGATAATGATCTGTTTTCAGTACAATTTATTGATTTAGTTCTCCAGGATATTTCAAGTTCTATATTGGAGTATGGAAATTTGCAGTATCTTAATACATAAAAGACAGCAAGTATCTGATGAACATTTTGAGCCATCTATTCATATCTTGCTGGGAACTTAGTGGATAAATTTTTGAAATCAACAGTGAAACATCCCACAGTTTCTTTAAATAATTGTCATTGATCAATAATTGCACTCTTCTTAAGGACAACCTTTGTGTAACTCCTGATAATAAACTATAACATCTGCTTTGGGTAATACCTGACAACTTAGACTTACACTAGCAGGTTGAGTCCCCAAAGTTTGGCTAATTACTTTCCCCCTTAGAGTTTTAGCAATACCATGAAGGATTGAGAGATTATTCTTTACATACCCCGATCTTGTCTTCTGCCAATTTATGAATTATGAATTAGTAGGTGTCGTCCAGGGACATCCTATTGATTCCTCCCTTCAAATTTTGTCTTTCCATCTAGAGGTAAACCACTTTTGGTTACTTGATACAAATACAACAGTACATAGCTATTTTTTGCCTTTAATACTATTCAGCAAAATAATGCTTATGAGTTAAAAATTATGTTTGTTAATATTAATCTTGTTATATGTTCTTTAGATTTCTTTTGAGCCATGTTCTTCTTTACAGATGAGGAAGTATTTGTCTTTATATATGTTGCATAAGGTGAGGGACCCTGTATTTTATTAATATTGAATTGTATTAAATAGATTTTATTCCAAATCTATTATGATCCATTTTACAGTTATAAAAGTATACATTAAGACTGATATTGCATATGTCTTATTAATTGCTTTAGATGTGTTCTTTTTACATCATTAATTTTCGGATGGAAGTCTTTTTTTGACAGTTTTATGATTGCAGTGCATGATTATTACCTATCAATCCCTTAGTCAGTGAAGAAACATTAAAAAGTTTCTATATTCAAGGCAGTGTGCTAAACATAAAGAGAAATGTGAAAATAGGTTTGCATATGAGAAAATTTGTACACACATGAATATATGCTTAATATATACAAAATTAATACCTAGAAATGTTAAAAATAAAATTGATCTGTGTCCACTTATCACCAGATGTATAAGTATTTATTAGTAAAGAGAAAGAAGGGGGAGAGAGGAAGCAAGAGAGATTTTAGCCTTACTAATTTAAGGTAAGATCAGGTCCCTGATTTCAGCCCAGCAAGTTCCCCTCCTCACTGCCCTGTCCCTTCCTTGCCAGAGATGAAGAGATAAGACAAGAAGCAGCAGCCCAGGGATGGAGTCATTTCATTCAAGAGGAGAAGTAAAAGGATCTCTTCCCTTCCCATTAGCTCCTCCTCCCTGGCCATGTTGTGTTGTCTTTGTCATGCTGATGCTCATGCTCACACCAAGGGACCCCAGGATCTGGCTGTCAGATACACCTCTGTCTCACTGCTGGGAACTTGGGGTCAATGTCCCCTAAATAATTTACTTCACACAGAAATTTTAGGAGTAGATACTTTAACCAATGGGTGATGAAGATTATTATTGCTATATTTTGTATGTATTAATTGGTAAATTAATACTGTTTTACTCATTCATTTATTAATCCATTTATTATGCCATAAAGACTCATAGCACTGCTAAATATTTCAAATGACCACAATTATTATTTAGCCATCTTTTTCCCCCCATGCTGATGGTATTAATTATAGAAACTATGTAGAGGATTATAAGAAATACAAATTTCTAAGCAACACTTGTATGTATCAATTATTGGTAAATTTGTAATTATCCTATAAAGAAATTAATACATGATTAAAAAATTGAGAAATATAGATATTTATGTGTATGCATAATACTTCTCAAATGAGTAAATAAGGACTTTCAAAGTTATTTTCACTATTGATGGCAATTGCCACTTAAATAATCTTCCTGTATGAAATTTCCTCTCCTTCCCCCCATTGGTATTCAATAATCATACTACTGCTAAAATAATCTTTCTAAAGCTCAGGTATGGTCATGTCACTTTCCTGCTGAAGAATATTCCGCAGCTCCCTCTTGTTTCTATGATTATACGCATGTGTATAAACTCAGAAGCGCAATTAAGCCCTTCTTATGCAATCAAAACCTACTTTTAAAGAGATATTTCTCATTACTTATTTTTTTAACATTCTACCTTTTAATCAAACTCATTCACTTGTTTCCTAAATTTTGCATTCCCTCTCTCATCTCTGTATCATGTGTATTTTCTTTATATATGTAATGAGCATTAAATACCACCACAAAAAAATAAAACTGACTAAATATTAACCAAGAGAAAACAACCAGTTACTGTTATGAGAGTCACTTCAGAATAATTTCTTGGGTCCATTCAGATTAAACAGCTATGTAGAACAGTTTATAATCAGTACAAAATCAGAAAAACAAAGAGAATGAGGATAAGAAGACACTGAGAGTTATAATGTAAGTTCCAACATGATATATTTAGACAAGATATTATCTCTCAGGAGAATATATGGGAAAAAATAAACATATTGGCTGTTTTTCATTTCTTATAAAGGTAGAATTATTCAAAAATCACACTAACAGAAAGGCCAAAAGAACTCAAAAATTGCTTTAGCCAGTGAAATAATAATTTCTTTGATAGTCATGAAGAAGTGACAACCAAGGGTGAGCAGTATTAATATAGATTACAAGATTCATAGCCAAACATAACACAGTTTGTTGCTAACACTTCACAAAACAATAAATGCTAGTTGAATGAGAAAAAAAATTGCATAGATATTGGCCTGAGACTCATCTAAGACTGGTCATCTTAGGATAACTAAAAAGTGAAAGTAGAGGAAGAAATTAAGGATATGAAGAGGACTAGTTCCACAAATATAATATTTATTTTTCAGCAACAATTATAGTGGATTCAATGCGTTGTCTCCTCCAAGTCAATATTAGTTGTATTATGAAATGAAGAGGTCTAAGAAAATCTGTACCTAGGTATAATTAGCCAAAATTAGAAGCTATAGTCACCTGCTTTTAAAGGTAATCAGGAATCATTTTCAACACATCTCAAAATTTCTTGCTCTGGGATTTCATATGGAGATTGCCTTAATCTATGGAATTCTTCATTTTACTAAGATTTTCTTCCCCATGTCTTAAGACTGCACTAAGGCTCTGTCAGAAGTCTTGTTCCCCATTTTTTTCTCTTCAAATTTCCTAAATCCTGCTATTATTTTAGTTATTGATGCTCTGGTCTATGGAAGAGCCAGGTCAGAATAGAGAGGTACAGAAAACACACCCAGAGCTCTTCAGGTGTTGTTCTGTTGAAGGTGTTTTACATGCCAAGACAAAAATAATGTCTTGGGTCAATCTTATGAAAAAAGTCTGGAACAATAAAATATAGTAATGGTTCTGAATGGTTTGATTGAATGTGGATCCCAGTCTTTATGCCCTGTCCAATCAATCATTCCTAGTTAATTGTCAAAGAAGAATCATGGTGGTCTCTGGGTTTATATATTGTATATTATTTCCTCCATTTGAAAGTAACGTCTTTAACTTCTGACATTGTTTCCCCAGCATAAACACATACACCTGGCACATAGTAAGGACTACAAATATTTATTTTTTTATTCAGCTCTACCTCCATCCATCCCTCATAATTCCCAGATTATTAGAAGAGTGCTCCTATTAATGACTCCTTCTCTTTCCCCAATGTTAGATGGCAGGACTGAACCCAGGTTGTAACCCCTGCTACAATCTGGCAGTAAAACACTCTTATTCTAGGATTCATTTTTAATTTATCTTATTGCAGTCTGAGTGTTGCTAGACAAACTGCAGACCTAGATAGAATGTCTGGCTCCTGATCATGCTTATCCTATCAGAACCTCTGGCTGATATTCTGCCTCTCATTCACCTCCTGGGAAGGCACAGGTCTTGTCTCCAGAGAACAAGTAGCAAAAGCATCCTTGTGGGTCTCTTTTCCTGATACTTAATACCGTCAAACTTCTCTCCTTTCCATTTCATTCTCAACAGAGATGCCATCGTGATTTTCTGAAATCCCAAGTACCAGATTATTATATAGCTCCTGCTTAGTTATTTAGTCTCTCCTTATTACCTTGAGTATATGGAGAAACTTGGAGGTGCAGTGAGAGCACCAGACCTGAAGTCAGGAAGACCTGAGTTTAAATCCAGCATCAGGCAATTACTATCTGTGTGATCTTGGGCAAATAATCTAAATCTAGTTGCCTCAGTTTTCTCCTCTATAAAATGAGCTAGAAACAGAAAAGAAAAATCACTCCAGTACCTTTGCCAAGAAAACTTCAAATGTGATCATTTCAGTCAGATACAACTGAAATACAAACAAAATACAAGCTTGTCTATTTTGTTTTTAGAATCCTTCATCATCTGATCCCTACCTATCTTTCCAACCTCAGACATTACTCCTCTGGAAGATGCCATAGTATAGTTGAGTCAAAGTGATCTCTGGTTGTTTTATACATATGACATTATAACTTCTATCTCTATGTCCTTACATGAAAGTCTTCCATACCTGAAATGAACTCTTCTATCCTTTCTGCCTCTTAGTATCTGTTATGATCCTTGAGGGACTTGATGGAATTGATATAATTTGTTAAAAGGAATAAAGCAAAAATCCTTGGAAGATAGAGGAGCTTTAAATCTTTCTTTGGTATAAACAGGAAGTCAGATAATAAAACTAAACTTCCTGTAGAATCCCCTCAACCAATCACAATATAGATCTTCATGAAGACTAGCCACATGATATCAATTGATGTTTAACTGATGTTAACTGAATCAATATTATTAGAATATCAATGATAATCAGTAAAGCATCAGACTATTAGTACTGATGATGGTACTTAATCCCAGCCTCAGAGAGTTAAAGCTGGATCCCACTCTATCCCTTCAAATTCCCTGAAACTCCTTTGAAGCTATCCTGTTGCCAGACCAACCAACAAAGGTCAGAAACTGGTCTGAGTTTTATAATCAAAGAATTTTACATGAAGTAATCAAACACAAGCGGAACTAAAAGAAGGTAAGTGGGCTTTAGGAATCCATAAATGAAGTCTAAGCTTAACTCAAAGTATATAATGTAACAGCTTCAGAATGTTGACAGCTGTGCTGGGCCAGTAAGGCCCACTGGCCTTCTTTGGCCTGCTTTGGTGGACACTGCCTGCCTCTAGAAGAATTAAATTGCAGCTTGAATGAAGATATTTAGATGGATAAATCTTCTGTAATAATTTGATGGATGCTGATAATTGACCCTAAAGTTTTGTAGTGATCTTGTAACTTTTATGTATGCTGGTTGATACTTGGCTAGACCAATAAATTTTGGAGAGAAATGTTTGACCCCAATCACTCCGGATCCCCAGATCCAAAATGAGTCACTGGGTCCAGTCTCTCTCTCCCTTATATAGGGCACAGCCCAATCAACTATTGGTCTCATGCCCTAGGATGGCATCAGGAATCTCCCAAGATTCCAAATGTCCAACTAGAAACCCTGCCCAAAGGCATGGCTTCTTGCAAGTCTTTGCAAAACTTAACTTACATATCCCAATAAAATACCATGTATAGGTGACCTTCTCTGGATGCTCAGATGCTAATGACCTACCTCTCTATGCTTGCATTTATATATGGAAATACTTCATTGGGCTTTGATGCACATGCCAAAGTCACCCACGCTAGCATGGCAGGATCTTCTTGGAAAAGACATCCAGTGTTGCTCTACTGCATTGAAGGGAACAATCTGTTTCCATGCATTTGTAGTCAAGAGTAGTTTACTTAGGCTTCCCGGTTAAGATGGCGGCAGAGTAAGAAGCAGCTCTTAACCTCTCCTGACCGAAACATACAAAACTCCTCAAGGGGACATAAAAACAAGTCCAGACGAAAGGAGGAACCCCACAACAGGGCACAGCGTGGAAGGTACGTGGAATCGAGACATTTCCAGGCTATAAAGGGCTCTCACTCAATCGCAGGCTGAGCAACCGCCCCACCCCCACCCCCTCCACACTCACCTATAGCTCCGAACCAAGCTAAAAAGAAATAGGGCAAGTTTGGGGCACCCATCGAGTCATCAGCAGCTCCGGGACCTGTTCCTGAGAGCAACTAGACTTAGGACCCCATTAAGTCAAAAAAAACACGCGAAATCTGAGCGCGC